>NW_026263236.1:0-258003 GCF_947179515.1 Apodemus sylvaticus
TTTCGAGAGAAAACTGTCCTGTGCCTTCTCTTTTGAGGCTACACACTTAGACATACACGCAACATGAAAGCTTTTCGACTTACAACGTGTTTGTTTAGGAAAAACAAGATAATTTCGCACGATGCGGGATTTCCTTAAAACGTGATTTTCTGAAAAATTTTGACGAAAGAAAATTCTCCTTTTGGTTCTCTTTAGATGCTACATGTTAAGACGTACACGCCACAACAATTCTTTTCGAGATACAACGTGTAGTTTGGAGATACAAGCTAATTTTGTACGATGCGTTATTTCTTCTCGTAAAGAGTTTCCAATGCGTACGTATATGTCTTTACTCTGCAAAACTGTATTTCCTTATGAAGTGGTATTCTTACATATCCTTTCGAGAGAAAACTGTCCTGTGCCTTCTCTTTTGAGGCTACACACTTAGACATACACGCAACATGAAAGCTTTTCGACTTACAACGTGTTGTTTAGGAAAAACAAGATAATTTCGCACGATGCGGGATTTCCTTAAAACGTGATTTTCTGAAAAATTTTGACGAACGAAAATTCTCCTTTTGGTTCTCTTTAGATGCTACATGTTAAGACGTACACGCCACAACAATTCTTTTCGAGATACAACGTGTAGTTTTGGAGATACAAGCTAATTTTTTACGATGCGTTATTTCTTCTCGTAAAGAGTTTCCAATGCGTACGTATATGTCTTTACTCTGCAAAACTGTATTTCCTTATGAAGTGGTATTCTTACATATCCTTTCGAGAGAAAACTGTCCTGTGCCTTCTCTTTTGAGGCTACACACTTAGACATACACGCAACATGAAAGCTTTTCGACTTACAACGTGTTGTTTAGGAAAAACAAGATAATTTCGCACGATGCGGGATTTCCTTAAAACGTGATTTCTGAAAAATTTTGACGAAAGAAAATTCTCCTTTTGGTTCTCTTTAGATGCTACATGTTAAGACGTACACGCCACAACAATTCTTTTCGAGATACAACGTGTAGTTTTTGGAGATACAAGCTAATTTTGTACGATGCGTTATTTCTTCTCGTAAAGAGTTTCCAATGCGTACGTATATGTCTTTACTCTGCAAAACTGTATTTCCTTATGAAGTGGTATTCTTACATATCCTTTCGAGAGAAAACTGTCCTGTGCCTTCTCTTTTGAGGCTACACACTTAGACATACACGCAACATGAAAGCTTTTCGACTTACAACGTGTTGTTTAGGAAAAACAAGATAATTTCGCACGATGCGGGATTTCCTTAAAACGTGATTTTCTGAAAATTTTGACGAAAGAAAATTCTCCTTTTGGTTCTCTTTAGATGCTACATGTTAAGACGTACACGCCACAACAATTCTTTTCGAGATACAACGTGTACTTTTGGAGATACAAGCTAATTTTGTACGATGCGTTATTTCTTCTCGTAAAGAGTTTCCAATGCGTACGTATATGTCTTTACTCTGCAAAACTGTATTTCCTTATGAAGTGGTATTCTTACATATCCTTTCGAGAGAAAACTGTCCTGTGCCTTCTCTTTTGAGGCTACACACTTAGACATACACGCAACATGAAAGCTTTTCGACTTACAACGTGTTGTTTAGGAAAAACAAGATAATTTCGCACGATGCGGGATTTCCTTAAAACGTGATTTTCTGAAAAATTTTGACGAAAGAAAATTCTCCTTTTGGTTCTCTTTAGATGCTACATGTTAAGACGTACACGCCACAACAATTCTTTTCGAGATACAACGTGTAGTTTTGGAGATACAAGCTAATTTTGTACGATGCGTTATTTCTTCTCGTAAAGAGTTTCCAATGCGTACGTATATGTCTTTACTCTGCAAAACTGTATTTCCTTATGAAGTGGTATTCTTACATATCCTTTTGAGAGAAAACTGTCCTGTGCCTTCTCTTTTGAGGCTACACACTTAGACATACACGCAACATGAAAGCTTTTCGACTTACAACGTGTTGTTAGGAAAAACAAGATAATTTCGCACGATGCGGGATTCCTTAAAACGTGATTTTCTTAAAAATTTTGACGAAAGAAAATTCTCCTTTTGGTTCTCTTTAGATGCTACATGTTAAGACGTACACGCCACAACAATTCTTTTCGAGATACAACGTGTAGTTTTGGAGATACAAGCTAATTTTGTACGATGCGTTATTTCTTCTCGTAAAGAGTTTCCAATGCGTACGTATATGTCTTTACTCTGCAAAACTGTATTTCCTTATGAAGTGGTATTCTTACATATCCTTTCGAGAGAAAACTGTCCTGTGCCTTCTCTTTTGAGGCTACACACTTAGACATACACGCAACATGAAAGCTTTTCGACTTACAACGTGTTGTTTAGGAAAAACAAGATAATTTCGCACGATGCGGGATTTCCTTAAAACGTGATTTTCTGAAAAATTTTGACGAAAGAAAATTCTCCTTTTGGTTCTCTTTAGATGCTACATGTTAAGACGTACACGCCACAACAATTCTTTTCGAGATACAACGTGTAGTTTTGGAGATACAAGCTAATTTTGTACGATGCGTTATTTCTTCTCGTAAAGTGTTTCCAATGCGTACGTATATGTCTTTACTCTGCAAAACTGTATTTCCTTATGAAGTGGTATTCTTACATATCCTTTCGAGAGAAAACTGTCCTGTGCCTTCTCTTTTGAGGCTACACACTTAGACATACACGCAACATGAAAGCTTTTCGACTTACAACGTGTTGTTTAGGAAAAACAAGAAAATTTCGCACGATGCGGGATTTCCTTAAAACGTGATTTTCTGAAAAATTTTGACGAAAGAAAATTCTCCTTTTGGTTCTCTTTAGATGCTACATGTTAAGACGTACACGCCACAATAATTCTTTTCGAGATACAACGTGTAGTTTTGGAGATACAAGCTAATTTTGTACGATGCGTTATTTCTTCTCGTAAAGAGTTTCCAATGCGTACGTATATGTCTTTACTCTGCAAAACTGTATTTCCTTATGAAGTGGTATTCTTACATATCCTTTCGAGAGAAAACTGTCCTGTGCCTTCTCTTTTGAGGCTACACACTTAGACATACACGCAACATGAAAGCTTTTCGACTTACAACGTGTTGTTTAGGAAAAACAAGATAATTTCGCACGATGCGGGATTTCCTTAAAACGTGATTTTCTGAAAAATTTTGACGAAAGAAAATTCTCCTTTTGGTTCTCTTTAGATGCTACATGTTAAGACGTACACGCCACAACAATTCTTTTCGAGATACAACGTGTAGTTTTGGAGATACAAGCTAATTTTGTACGATGCGTTATTTCTTCTCGTAAAGAGTTTCCAATGCGTACGTATATGTCTTTACTCTGCAAAACTGTATTTCCTTATGAAGTGGTATTCTTACATATCCTTTCGAGAGAAAACTGTCCTGTGCCTTCTCTTTTGAGGCTACACACTTAGACATACACGCAACATGAAAGCTTTTCGACTTACAACGTGTTGTTTAGGAAAAACAAGATAATTTCGCACGATGCGGGATTTCCTTAAAACGTGATTTTCTGAAAAATTTTGACGAAAGAAAATTCTCCTTTTGGTTCTCTTTAGATGCTACATGTTAAGACGTACACGCCACAACAATTCTTTTCGAGATACAACGTGTAGTTTTGGAGATACAAGCTAATTTTGTACGATGCGTTATTTCTTCTCGTAAAGAGTTTCCAATGCGTACGTATATGTCTTTACTCTGCAAAACTGTATTTCCTTATGAAGTGGTATTCTTACATATCCTTTCGAGAGAAAACTGTCCTGTGCCTTCTCTTTTGAGGCTACACACTTAGACATACACGCAACATGAAAGCTTTTCGACTTACAACGTGTTGTTTAGGAAAAACAAGATAATTTCGCACGATGCGGGATTTCCTTAAAACGTGATTTTCTGAAAAATTTTGACGAAAGAAAATTCTCCTTTTGGTTCTCTTTAGATGCTACATGTTAAGACGTACACGCCACAACAATTCTTTTCGAGATACAACGTGTAGTTTTGGAGATACAAGCTAATTTTGTACGATGCGTTATTTCTTCTCGTAAAGAGTTTCCAATGCGTACGTATATGTCTTTACTCTGCAAAACTGTATTTCCTTATGAAGTGGTATTCTTACATATCCTTTCGAGAGAAAACTGTCCTGTGCCTTCTCTTTTGAGGCTACACACTTAGACATACACGCAACATGAAAGCTTTTCGACTTACAACGTGTTGTTTAGGAAAAACAAGATAATTTCGCACGATGCGGGATTTCCTTAAAACGTGATTTTCTGAAAAATTTTGACGAAAGAAAATTCTCCTTTTGGTTCTCTTTAGATGCTACATGTTAAGACGTACACGCCACAACAATTCTTTTCGAGATACAACGTGTAGTTTTGGAGATACAAGCTAATTTTGTACGATGCGTTATTTCTTCTCGTAAAGAGTTTCCAATGCGTACGTATATGTCTTTACTCTGCAAAACTGTATTTCCTTATGAAGTGGTATTCTTACATATCCTTTCGAGAGAAAACTGTCCTGTGCCTTCTCTTTTGAGGCTACACACTTAGACATACACGCAACATGAAAGCTTTTCGACTTACAACGTGTTGTTTAGGAAAAACAAGATAATTTCGCACGATGCGGGATTTCCTTAAAACGTGATTTTCTGAAAAATTTTGACGAAAGAAAATTCTCCTTTTGGTTCTCTTTAGATGCTACATGTTAAGACGTACACGCCACAACAATTCTTTTCGAGATACAACGTGTAGTTTTGGAGATACAAGCTAATTTTGTACGATGCGTTATTTCTTCTCGTAAAGAGTTTCCAATGCGTACGTATATGTCTTTACTCTGCAAAACTGTATTTCCTTATGAAGTGGTATTCTTACATATCCTTTCGAGAGAAAACTGTCCTGTGCCTTCTCTTTTGAGGCTACACACTTAGACATACACGCAACATGAAAGCTTTTCGACTTACAACGTGTTGTTTAGGAAAAACAAGATAATTTCGCACGATGCGGGATTTCCTTAAAACGTGATTTTCTGAAAAATTTTGACGAAAGAAAATTCTCCTTTTGGTTCTCTTTAGATGCTACATGTTAAGACGTACACGCCACAACAATTCTTTTCGAGATACAACGTGTAGTTTTGGAGATACAAGCTAATTTTGTACGATGCGTTATTTCTTCTCGTAAAGAGTTTCCAATGCGTACGTATATGTCTTTACTCTGCAAAACTGTATTTCCTTATGAAGTGGTATTCTTACATATCCTTTCGAGAGAAAACTGTCCTGTGCCTTCTCTTTTGAGGCTACACACTTAGACATACACGCAACATGAAAGCTTTTCGACTTACAACGTGTTGTTTAGGAAAAACAAGATAATTTCGCACGATGCGGGATTTCCTTAAAACGTGATTTTCTGAAAAATTTTGACGAAAGAAAATTCTCCTTTTGGTTCTCTTTAGATGCTACATGTTAAGACGTACACGCCACAACAATTCTTTTCGAGATACAACGTGTAGTTTTGGAGATACAAGCTAATTTTGTACGATGCGTTATTTCTTCTCGTAAAGAGTTTCCAATGCGTACGTATATGTCTTTACTCTGCAAAACTGTATTTCCTTATGAAGTGGTATTCTTACATATCCTTTCGAGAGAAAACTGTCCTGTGCCTTCTCTTTTGAGGCTACACACTTAGACATACACGCAACATGAAAGCTTTTCGACTTACAACGTGTTGTTTAGGAAAAACAAGATAATTTCGCACGATGCGGGATTTCCTTAAAACGTGATTTTCTGAAAAATTTTGACGAAAGAAAATTCTCCTTTTGGTTCTCTTTAGATGCTACATGTTAAGACGTACACGCCACAACAATTCTTTTCGAGATACAACGTGTAGTTTTGGAGATACAAGCTAATTTTGTACGATGCGTTATTTCTTCTCGTAAAGTGTTTCCAATGCGTACGTATATGTCTTTACTCTGCAAAACTGTATTTCCTTATGAAGTGGTATTCTTACATATCCTTTCGAGAGAAAACTGTCCTGTGCCTTCTCTTTTGAGGCTACACACTTAGACATACACGCAACATGAAAGCTTTTCGACTTACAACGTGTTGTTTAGGAAAAACAAGAAAATTTCGCACGATGCGGGATTTCCTTAAAACGTGATTTTCTGAAAAATTTTGACGAAAGAAAATTCTCCTTTTGGTTCTCTTTAGATGCTACATGTTAAGACGTACACGCCACAATAATTCTTTTCGAGATACAACGTGTAGTTTTGGAGATACAAGCTAATTTTGTACGATGCGTTATTTCTTCTCGTAAAGAGTTTCCAATGCGTACGTATATGTCTTTACTCTGCAAAACTGTATTTCCTTATGAAGTGGTATTCTTACATATCCTTTCGAGAGAAAACTGTCCTGTGCCTTCTCTTTTGAGGCTACACACTTAGACATACACGCAACATGAAAGCTTTTCGACTTACAACGTGTTGTTTAGGAAAAACAAGAAAATTTCGCACGATGCGGGATTTCCTTAAAACGTGATTTTCTGAAAAATTTTGACGAAAGAAAATTCTCCTTTTGGTTCTCTTTAGATGCTACATGTTAAGACGTACACGCCACAATAATTCTTTTCGAGATACAACGTGTAGTTTTGGAGATACAAGCTAATTTTGTACGATGCGTTATTTCTTCTCGTAAAGAGTTTCCAATGCGTACGTATATGTCTTTACTCTGCAAAACTGTATTTCCTTATGAAGTGGTATTCTTACATATCCTTTCGAGAGAAAACTGTCCTGTGCCTTCTCTTTTGAGGCTACACACTTAGACATACACGCAACATGAAAGCTTTTCGACTTACAACGTGTTGTTTAGGAAAAACAAGATAATTTCGCACGATGCGGGATTTCCTTAAAACGTGATTTTCTGAAAAATTTTGACGAAAGAAAATTCTCCTTTTGGTTCTCTTTAGATGCTACATGTTAAGACGTACACGCCACAACAATTCTTTTCGAGATACAACGTGTAGTTTTGGAGATACAAGCTAATTTTGTACGATGCGTTATTTCTTCTCGTAAAGAGTTTCCAATGCGTACGTATATGTCTTTACTCTGCAAAACTGTATTTCCTTATGAAGTGGTATTCTTACATATCCTTTCGAGAGAAAACTGTCCTGTGCCTTCTCTTTTGAGGCTACACACTTAGACATACACGCAACATGAAAGCTTTTCGACTTACAACGTGTTGTTTAGGAAAAACAAGATAATTTCGCACGATGCGGGATTTCCTTAAAACGTGGTTTTCTGAAAAATTTTGACGAAAGAAAATTCTCCTTTTGGTTCTCTTTAGATGCTACATGTTAAGACGTACACGCCACAACAATTCTTTTCGAGATACAACGTGTAGTTTTGGAGATACAAGCTAATTTTGTACGATGCGTTATTTCTTCTCGTAAAGAGTTTCCAATGCGTACGTATATGTCTTTACTCTGCAAAACTGTATTTCCTTATGAAGTGGTATTCTTACATATCCTTTCGAGAGAAAACTGTCCTGTGCCTTCTCTTTTGAGGCTACACACTTAGACATACACGCAACATGAAAGCTTTTCGACTTACAACGTGTTGTTTAGGAAAAACAAGATAATTTCGCACGATGCGGGATTTCCTTAAAACGTGATTTTCTGAAAAATTTTGACGAAAGAAAATTCTCCTTTTGGTTCTCTTTAGATGCTACATGTTAAGACGTACACGCCACAACAATTCTTTTCGAGATACAACGTGTAGTTTTGGAGATACAAGCTAATTTTGTACGATGCGTTATTTCTTCTCGTAAAGAGTTTCCAATGCGTACGTATATGTCTTTACTCTGCAAAACTGTATTTCCTTATGAAGTGGTATTCTTACATATCCTTTCGAGAGAAAACTGTCCTGTGCCTTCTCTTTTGAGGCTACACACTTAGACATACACGCAACATGAAAGCTTTTCGACTTACAACGTGTTGTTTAGGAAAAACAAGATAATTTCGCACGATGCGGGATTTCCTTAAAACGTGATTTTCTGAAAAATTTTGACGAACGAAAATTCTCCTTTTGGTTCTCTTTAGATGCTACATGTTAAGACGTACACGCCACAACAATTCTTTTCGAGATACAACGTGTAGTTTTGGAGATACAAGCTAATTTTGTACGATGCGTTATTTCTTCTCGTAAAGAGTTTCCAATGCGTACGTATATGTCTTTACTCTGCAAAACTGTATTTCCTTATGAAGTGGTATTCTTACATATCCTTTCGAGAGAAAACTGTCCTGTGCCTTCTCTTTTGAGGCTACACACTTAGACATACACGCAACATGAAAGCTTTTCGACTTACAACGTGTTGTTTAGGAAAAACAAGATAATTTCGCACGATGCGGGATTTCCTTAAAACGTGATTTTCTGAAAAATTTTGACGAAAGAAAATTCTCCTTTTGGTTCTCTTTAGATGCTACATGTTAAGACGTACACGCCACAACAATTCTTTTCGAGATACAACGTGTAGTTTTGGAGATACAAGCTAATTTTGTACGATGCGTTATTTCTTCTCGTAAAGAGTTTCCAATGCGTACGTATATGTCTTTACTCTGCAAAACTGTATTTCCTTATGAAGTGGTATTCTTACATATCCTTTCGAGAGAAAACTGTCCTGTGCCTTCTCTTTTGAGGCTACACACTTAGACATACACGCAACATGAAAGCTTTTCGACTTACAACGTGTTGTTTAGGAAAAACAAGATAATTTCGCACGATGCGGGATTTCCTTAAAACGTGATTTTCTGAAAAATTTTGACGAAAGAAAATTCTCCTTTTGGTTCTCTTTAGATGCTACATGTTAAGACGTACACGCCACAACAATTCTTTTCGAGATACAACGTGTAGTTTTGGAGATACAAGCTAATTTTGTACGATGCGTTATTTCTTCTCGTAAAGAGTTTCCAATGCGTACGTATATGTCTTTACTCTGCAAAACTGTATTTCCTTATGAAGTGGTATTCTTACATATCCTTTCGAGAGAAAACTGTCCTGTGCCTTCTCTTTTGAGGCTACACACTTAGACATACACGCAACATGAAAGCTTTTCGACTTACAACGTGTTGTTTAGGAAAAACAAGATAATTTCGCACGATGCGGGATTTCCTTAAAACGTGATTTTCTGAAAAATTTTGACGAAAGAAAATTCTCCTTTTGGTTCTCTTTAGATGCTACATGTTAAGACGTACACGCCACAACAATTCTTTTCGAGATACAACGTGTAGTTTTGGAGATACAAGCTAATTTTGTACGATGCGTTATTTCTTCTCGTAAAGAGTTTCCAATGCGTACGTATATGTCTTTACTCTGCAAAACTGTATTTCCTTATGAAGTGGTATTCTTACATATCCTTTCGAGAGAAAACTGTCCTGTGCCTTCTCTTTTGAGGCTACACACTTAGACATACACGCAACATGAAAGCTTTTCGACTTACAACGTGTTGTTTAGGAAAAACAAGATAATTTCGCACGATGCGGGATTTCCTTAAAACGTGATTTTCTGAAAAATTTTGACGAAAGAAAATTCTCCTTTTGGTTCTCTTTAGATGCTACATGTTAAGACGTACACGCCACAACAATTCTTTTCGAGATACAACGTGTAGTTTTGGAGATACAAGCTAATTTTGTACGATGCGTTATTTCTTCTCGTAAAGAGTTTCCAATGCGTACGTATATGTCTTTACTCTGCAAAACTGTATTTCCTTATGAAGTGGTATTCTTACATATCCTTTCGAGAGAAAACTGTCCTGTGCCTTCTCTTTTGAGGCTACACACTTAGACATACACGCAACATGAAAGCTTTTCGACTTACAACGTGTTGTTTAGGAAAAACAAGATAATTTCGCACGATGCGGGATTTCCTTAAAACGTGATTTTCTGAAAAATTTTGACGAAAGAAAATTCTCCTTTTGGTTCTCTTTAGATGCTACATGTTAAGACGTACACGCCACAACAATTCTTTTCGAGATACAACGTGTAGTTTTGGAGATACAAGCTAATTTTGTACGATGCGTTATTTCTTCTCGTAAAGAGTTTCCAATGCGTACGTATATGTCTTTACTCTGCAAAACTGTATTTCCTTATGAAGTGGTATTCTTACATATCCTTTCGAGAGAAAACTGTCCTGTGCCTTCTCTTTTGAGGCTACACACTTAGACATACACGCAACATGAAATCTTTTCGACTTACAACGTGTTGTTTAGGAAAAACAAGATAATTTCGCACGATGCGGGATTTCCTTAAAACGTGATTTTCTGAAAAATTTTGACGAAAGAAAATTCTCCTTTTGGTTCTCTTTAGACGCTACATGTTAAGACGTACACGCCACAACAATTCTTTTCGAGATACAACCTGTAGTTTTGGAGATACAAGCTAATTTTGTACGATGCGTTATTTCTTCTCGTAAAGAGTTTCCAATGCGTACCTATATGTCTTTACTCTGCAAAACTGTATTTCCTTATGAAGTGGTATTCTTACATATCCTTTCGAGAGAAAACTGTCCTGTGCCTTCTCTTTTGAGGCTACACACTTAGACATACACGCAACATGAAAGCTTTTCGACTTACAACGTGTTGTTTAGGAAAAACAAGATAATTTCGCACGATGCGGGATTTCCTTAAAACGTGATTTTCTGAAAAATTTTGACGAAAGAAAATTCTCCTTTTGGTTCTCTTTAGACGCTACATGTTAAGACGTACACGCCACAACAATTCTTTTCGAGATACAACGTGTAGTTTTGGAGATACAAGCTAATTTTTTACGATGCGTTATTTCTTCTCGTAAAGAGTTTCCAATGCGTACGTATATGTCTTTACTCTGCAAAACTGTATTTCCTTATGAAGTGGTATTCTTACATATCCTTTCGAGAGAAAACTGTCCTGTGCCTTCTCTTTTGAGGCTACACACTTAGACATACACGCAACATGAAAGCTTTTCGACTTACAACGTGTTGTTTAGGAAAAACAAGATAATTTCGCACGATGCGGGATTTCCTTAAAACGTGATTTTCTGAAAAATTTTGACGAAAGAAAATTCTCCTTTTGGTTCTCTTTAGACGCTACATGTTAAGACGTACACGCCACAACAATTCTTTTCGAGATACAACGTGTAGTTTTGGAGATACAAGCTAATTTTGTACGATGCGTTATTTCTTCTCGTAAAGAGTTTCCAATGCGTACGTATATGTCTTTACTCTGCAAAACTGTATTTCCTTATGAAGTGGTATTCTTACATATCCTTTCGAGAGAAAACTGTCCTGTGCCTTCTCTTTTGAGGCTACACACTTAGACATACACGCAACATGAAAGCTTTTCGACTTACAACGTGTTGTTTAGGAAAAACAAGATAATTTCGCACGATGCGGGATTTCCTTAAAACGTGATTTTCTGAAAAATTTTGACGAAAGAAAATTCTCCTTTTGGTTCTCTTTAGATGCTACATGTTAAGACGTACACGCCACAACAATTCTTTTCGAGATACAACGTGTAGTTTTGGAGATACAAGCTAATTTTGTACGATGCGTTATTTCTTCTCGTAAAGAGTTTCCAATGCGTACGTATATGTCTTTACTCTGCAAAACTGTATTTCCTTATGAAGTGGTATTCTTACATATCCTTTCGAGAGAAAACTGTCCTGTGCCTTCTCTTTTGAGGCTACACACTTAGACATACACGCAACATGAAAGCTTTTCGACTTACAACGTGTTGTTTAGGAAAAACAAGATAATTTCGCACGATGCGGGATTTCCTTAAAACGTGATTTTCTGAAAAATTTTGACGAACGAAAATTCTCCTTTTGGTTCTCTTTAGATGCTACATGTTAAGACGTACACGCCACAACAATTCTTTTCGAGATACAACGTGTAGTTTTGGAGATACAAGCTAATTTTGTACGATGCGTTATTTCTTCTCGTAAAGAGTTTCCAATGCGTACGTATATGTCTTTACTCTGCAAAACTGTATTTCCTTATGAAGTGGTATTCTTACATATCCTTTCGAGAGAAAACTGTCCTGTGCCTTCTCTTTTGAGGCTACACACTTAGACATACACGCAACATGAAAGCTTTTCGACTTACAACGTGTTGTTTAGGAAAAACAAGAAAATTTCGCACGATGCGGGATTTCCTTAAAACGTGATTTTCTGAAAAATTTTGACGAAAGAAAATTCTCCTTTTGGTTCTCTTTAGATGCTACATGTTAAGACGTACACGCCACAACAATTCTTTTCGAGATACAACGTGTAGTTTTGGAGATACAAGCTAATTTTGTACGATGCGTTATTTCTTCTCGTAAAGAGTTTCCAATGCGTACGTATATGTCTTTACTCTGCAAAACTGTATTTCCTTATGAAGTGGTATTCTTACATATCCTTTCGAGAGAAAACTGTCCTGTGCCTTCTCTTTTGAGGCTACACATGAAAGCTTTTCGACTTACAACGTGTTGTTTAGGAAAAACAAGATAATTTCGCACGATGCGGGATTTCCTTAAAACGTGATTTTCTGAAAAATTTTGACGAACGAAAATTCTCCTTTTGGTTCTCTTTAGATGCTACATGTTAAGACGTACACGCCACAACAATTCTTTTCGAGATACAACGTGTAGTTTTGGAGATACAAGCTAATTTTGTACGATGCGTTATTTCTTCTCGTAAAGAGTTTCCAATGCGTACGTATATGTCTTTACTCTGCAAAACTGTATTTCCTTATGAAGTGGTATTCTTACATATCCTTTCGAGAGAAAACTGTCCTGTGCCTTCTCTTTTGAGGCTACACACTTAGACATACACGCAACATGAAAGCTTTTCGACTTACAACGTGTTGTTTAGGAAAAACAAGATAATTTCGCACGATGCGGGATTTCCTTAAAACGTGATTTTCTGAAAAATTTTGACGAAAGAAAATTCTCCTTTTGGTTCTCTTTAGATGCTACATGTTAAGACGTACACGCCACAACAATTCTTTTCGAGATACAACGTGTAGTTTTGGAGATACAAGCTAATTTTGTACGATGCGTTATTTCTTCTCGTAAAGAGTTTCCAATGCGTACGTATATGTCTTTACTCTGCAAAACTGTATTTCCTTATGAAGTGGTATTCTTACATATCCTTTCGAGAGAAAACTGTCCTGTGCCTTCTCTTTTGAGGCTACACACTTAGACATACACGCAACATGAAAGCTTTTCGACTTACAACGTGTTGTTTAGGAAAAACAAGATAATTTCGCACGATGCGGGATTTCCTTAAAACGTGATTTTCTGAAAAATTTTGACGAACGAAAATTCTCCTTTTGGTTCTCTTTAGATGCTACATGTTAAGACGTACACGCCACAACAATTCTTTTCGAGATACAACGTGTAGTTTTGGAGATACAAGCTAATTTTGTACGATGCGTTATTTCTTCTCGTAAAGAGTTTCCAATGCGTACGTATATGTCTTTACTCTGCAAAACTGTATTTCCTTATGAAGTGGTATTCTTACATATCCTTTCGAGAGAAAACTGTCCTGTGCCTTCTCTTTTGAGGCTACACACTTAGACATACACGCAACATGAAAGCTTTTCGACTTACAACGTGTTGTTTAGGAAAAACAAGATAATTTCGCACGATGCGGGATTTCCTTAAAACGTGATTTTCTGAAAAATTTTGACGAAAGAAAATTCTCCTTTTGGTTCTCTTTAGATGCTACATGTTAAGACGTACACGCCACAACAATTCTTTTCGAGATACAACGTGTAGTTTTGGAGATACAAGCTAATTTTGTACGATGCGTTATTTCTTCTCGTAAAGAGTTTCCAATGCGTACGTATATGTCTTTACTCTGCAAAACTGTATTTCCTTATGAAGTGGTATTCTTACATATCCTTTCGAGAGAAAACTGTCCTGTGCCTTCTCTTTTGAGGCTACACACTTAGACATACACGCAACATGAAAGCTTTTCGACTTACAACGTGTTGTTTAGGAAAAACAAGATAATTTCGCACGATGCGGGATTTCCTTAAAACGTGATTTTCTGAAAAATTTTGACGAAAGAAAATTCTCCTTTTGGTTCTCTTTAGATGCTACATGTTAAGACGTACACGCCACAACAATTCTTTTCGAGATACAACGTGTAGTTTTGGAGATACAAGCTAATTTTGTACGATGCGTTATTTCTTCTCGTAAAGAGTTTCCAATGCGTACGTATATGTCTTTACTCTGCAAAACTGTATTTCCTTATGAAGTGGTATTCTTACATATCCTTTCGAGAGAAAACTGTCCTGTGCCTTCTCTTTTGAGGCTACACACTTAGACATACACGCAACATGAAAGCTTTTCGACTTACAACGTGTTGTTTAGGAAAAACAAGATAATTTCGCACGATGCGGGATTTCCTTAAAACGTGATTTTCTGAAAAATTTTGACGAACGAAAATTCTCCTTTTGGTTCTCTTTAGATGCTACATGTTAAGACGTACACGCCACAACAATTCTTTTCGAGATACAACGTGTAGTTTTGGAGATACAAGCTAATTTTGTACGATGCGTTATTTCTTCTCGTAAAGAGTTTCCAATGCGTACGTATATGTCTTTACTCTGCAAAACTGTATTTCCTTATGAAGTGGTATTCTTACATATCCTTTCGAGAGAAAACTGTCCTGTGCCTTCTCTTTTGAGGCTACACACTTAGACATACACGCAACATGAAAGCTTTTCGACTTACAACGTGTTGTTTAGGAAAAACAAGATAATTTCGCACGATGCGGGATTTCCTTAAAACGTGATTTTCTGAAAAATTTTGACGAAAGAAAATTCTCCTTTTGGTTCTCTTTAGACGCTACATGTTAAGACGTACACGCCACAACAATTCTTTTCGAGATACAACGTGTAGTTTTGGAGATACAAGCTAATTTTGTACGATGCGTTATTTCTTCTCGTAAAGAGTTTCCAATGCGTACGTATATGTCTTTACTCTGCAAAACTGTATTTCCTTATGAAGTGGTATTCTTACATATCCTTTCGAGAGAAAACTGTCCTGTGCCTTCTCTTTTGAGGCTACACACTTAGACATACACGCAACATGAAAGCTTTTCGACTTACAACGTGTTGTTTAGGAAAAACAAGATAATTTCGCACGATGCGGGATTTCCTTAAAACGTGATTTTCTGAAAAATTTTGACGAAAGAAAATTCTCCTTTTGGTTCTCTTTAGATGCTACATGTTAAGACGTACACGCCACAACAATTCTTTTCGAGATACAACGTGTAGTTTTGGAGATACAAGCTAATTTTGTACGATGCGTTATTTCTTCTCGTAAAGAGTTTCCAATGCGTACGTATATGTCTTTACTCTGCAAAACTGTATTTCCTTATGAAGTGGTATTCTTACATATCCTTTCGAGAGAAAACTGTCCTGTGCCTTCTCTTTTGAGGCTACACACTTAGACATACACGCAACATGAAAGCTTTTCGACTTACAACGTGTTGTTTAGGAAAAACAAGATAATTTCGCACGATGCGGGATTTCCTTAAAACGTGATTTTCTGAAAAATTTTGACGAACGAAAATTCTCCTTTTGGTTCTCTTTAGATGCTACATGTTAAGACGTACACGCCACAACAATTCTTTTCGAGATACAACGTGTAGTTTTGGAGATACAAGCTAATTTTTTACGATGCGTTATTTCTTCTCGTAAAGAGTTTCCAATGCGTACGTATATGTCTTTACTCTGCAAAACTGTATTTCCTTATGAAGTGGTATTCTTACATATCCTTTCGAGAGAAAACTGTCCTGTGCCTTCTCTTTTGAGGCTACACACTTAGACATACACGCAACATGAAAGCTTTTCGACTTACAACGTGTTGTTTAGGAAAAACAAGATAATTTCGCACGATGCGGGATTTCCTTAAAACGTGATTTTCTGAAAAATTTTGACGAAAGAAAATTCTCCTTTTGGTTCTCTTTAGACGCTACATGTTAAGACGTACACGCCACAACAATTCTTTTCGAGATACAACGTGTAGTTTTGGAGATACAAGCTAATTTTGTACGATGCGTTATTTCTTCTCGTAAAGAGTTTCCAATGCGTACGTATATGTCTTTACTCTGCAAAACTGTATTTCCTTATGAAGTGGTATTCTTACATATCCTTTCGAGAGAAAACTGTCCTGTGCCTTCTCTTTTGAGGCTACACACTTAGACATACACGCAACATGAAAGCTTTTCGACTTACAACGTGTTGTTTAGGAAAAACAAGATAATTTCGCACGATGCGGGATTTCCTTAAAACGTGATTTTCTGAAAAATTTTGACGAAAGAAAATTCTCCTTTTGGTTCTCTTTAGATGCTACATGTTAAGACGTACACGCCACAACAATTCTTTTCGAGATACAACGTGTAGTTTTGGAGATACAAGCTAATTTTGTACGATGCGTTATTTCTTCTCGTAAAGAGTTTCCAATGCGTACGTATATGTCTTTACTCTGCAAAACTGTATTTCCTTATGAAGTGGTATTCTTACATATCCTTTCGAGAGAAAACTGTCCTGTGCCTTCTCTTTTGAGGCTACACACTTAGACATACACGCAACATGAAAGCTTTTCGACTTACAACGTGTTGTTTAGGAAAAACAAGATAATTTCGCACGATGCGGGATTTCCTTAAAACGTGATTTTCTGAAAAATTTTGACGAAAGAAAATTCTCCTTTTGGTTCTCTTTAGATGCTACATGTTAAGACGTACACGCCACAACAATTCTTTTCGAGATACAACGTGTAGTTTTGGAGATACAAGCTAATTTTGTACGATGCGTTATTTCTTCTCCTAAAGAGTTTCCAATGCGTACGTATATGTCTTTACTCTGCAAAACTGTATTTCCTTATGAAGTGGTATTCTTACATATCCTTTCGAGAGAAAACTGTCCTGTGCCTTCTCTTTTGAGGCTACACACTTAGACATACACGCAACATGAAAGCTTTTCGACTTACAACGTGTTGTTTAGGAAAAACAAGATAATTTCGCACGATGCGGGATTTCCTTAAAACGTGATTTTCTGAAAAATTTTGACGAAAGAAAATTCTCCTTTTGGTTCTCTTTAGATGCTACATGTTAAGACGTACACGCCACAACAATTCTTTTCGAGATACAACGTGTAGTTTTGGAGATACAAGCTAATTTTGTACGATGCGTTATTTCTTCTCGTAAAGAGTTTCCAATGCGTACGTATATGTCTTTACTCTGCAAAACTGTATTTCCTTATGAAGTGGTATTCTTACATAACCTTTCGAGAGAAAACTGTCCTGTGCCTTCTCTTTTGAGGCTACACACTTAGACATACACGCAACATGAAAGCTTTTCGACTTACAACGTGTTGTTTAGGAAAAACAAGATAATTTCGCACGATGCGGGATTTCCTTAAAACGTGATTTTCTGAAAAATTTTGACGAACGAAAATTCTCCTTTTGGTTCTCTTTAGATGCTACATGTTAAGACGTACACGCCACAACAATTCTTTTCGAGATACAACGTGTAGTTTTGGAGATACAAGCTAATTTTGTACGATGCGTTATTTCTTCTCGTAAAGAGTTTCCAATGCGTACGTATATGTCTTTACTCTGCAAAACTGTATTTCCTTATGAAGTGGTATTCTTACATATCCTTTCGAGAGAAAACTGTCCTGTGCCTTCTCTTTTGAGGCTACACACTTAGACATACACGCAACATGAAAGCTTTTCGACTTACAACGTGTTGTTTAGGAAAAACAAGATAATTTCGCACGATGCGGGATTTCCTTAAAACGTGATTTTCTGAAAAATTTTGACGAAAGAAAATTCTCCTTTTGGTTCTCTTTAGATGCTACATGTTAAGACGTACACGCCACAACAATTCTTTTCGAGATACAACGTGTAGTTTTGGAGATACAAGCTAATTTTGTACGATGCGTTATTTCTTCTCGTAAAGAGTTTCCAATGCGTACGTATATGTCTTTACTCTGCAAAACTGTATTTCCTTATGAAGTGGTATTCTTACATATCCTTTCGAGAGAAAACTGTCCTGTGCCTTCTCTTTTGAGGCTACACACTTAGACATACACGCAACATGAAAGCTTTTCGACTTACAACGTGTTGTTTAGGAAAAACAAGATAATTTCGCACGATGCGGGATTTCCTTAAAACGTGATTTTCTGAAAAATTTTGACGAAAGAAAATTCTCCTTTTGGTTCTCTTTAGATGCTACATGTTAAGACGTACACGCCACAACAATTCTTTTCGAGATACAACGTGTAGTTTTGGAGATACAAACTAATTTTGTACGATGCGTTATTTCTTCTCGTAAAGAGTTTCCAATGCGTACGTATATGTCTTTACTCTGCAAAACTGTATTTCCTTATGAAGTGGTATTCTTACATATCCTTTCGAGAGAAAACTGTCCTGTGCCTTCTCTTTTTTAGGCTACACACTTAGACATACACGCAACATGAAAGCTTTTCGACTTACAACGTGTTGTTTAGGAAAAACAAGATAATTTCGCACGATACGGGATTTCCTTAAAACGTGATTTTCTGAAAAATTTTGACGAAAGAAAATTCTCCTTTTGGTTCTCTTTAGATGCTACATGTTAAGACGTACACGCCACAACAATTCTTTTCGAGATACAACGTGTAGTTTTGGAGATACAAGCTAATTTTGTACGATGCGTTATTTCTTCTCGTAAAGAGTTTCCAATGCGTACGTATATGTCTTTACTCTGCAAAACTGTATTTCCTTATGAAGTGGTATTCTTACATATCCTTTCGAGAGAAAACTGTCCTGTGCCTTCTCTTTTGAGGCTACACACTTAGACATACACGCAACATGAAAGCTTTTCGACTTACAACGTGTTGTTTAGGAAAAACAAGAAAATTTCGCACGATGCGGGATTTCCTTAAAACGTGATTTTCTGAAAAATTTTGACGAAAGAAAATTCTCCTTTTGGTTCTCTTTAGATGCTACATGTTAAGACGTACACGCCACAACAATTCTTTTCGAGATACAACGTGTAGTTTTGGAGATACAAGCTAATTTTGTACGATGCGTTATTTCTTCTCGTAAAGAGTTTCCAATGCGTACGTATATGTCTTTACTCTGCAAAACTGTATTTCCTTATGAAGTGGTATTCTTACATATCCTTTCGAGAGAAAACTGTCCTGTGCCTTCTCTTTTGAGGCTACACACTTAGACATACACGCAACATGAAAGCTTTTCGACTTACAACGTGTTGTTTAGGAAAAACAAGATAATTTCGCACGATGCGGGATTTCCTTAAAACGTGATTTTCTGAAAAATTTTGACGAAAGAAAATTCTCCTTTTGGTTCTCTTTAGATGCTACATGTTAAGACGTACACGCCACAACAATTCTTTTCGAGATACAACGTGTAGTTTTGGAGATACAAGCTAATTTTGTACGATGCGTTATTTCTTCTCGTAAAGAGTTTCCAATGCGTACGTATATGTCTTTACTCTGCAAAACTGTATTTCCTTATGAAGTGGTATTCTTACATATCCTTTCGAGAGAAAACTGTCCTGTGCCTTCTCTTTTGAGGCTACACACTTATACACGCAACATGAAAGCTTTTCGACTTACAACGTGTTGTTTAGGAAAAACAAGATAATTTCGCACGATGCGGGATTTCCTTAAAACGTGATTTTCTGAAAAATTTTGACGAAAGAAAATTCTCCTTTTGGTTCTCTTTAGATGCTACATGTTAAGACGTACACGCCACAACAATTCTTTTCGAGATACAACGTGTAGTTTTGGAGATACAAGCTAATTTTGTACGATGCGTTATTTCTTCTCGTAAAGAGTTTCCAATGCGTACGTATATGTCTTTACTCTGCAAAACTGTATTTCCTTATGAAGTGGTATTCTTACATATCCTTTCGAGAGAAAACTGTCCTGTGCCTTCTCTTTTGAGGCTACACACTTAGACATACACGCAACATGAAAGCTTTTCGACTTACAACGTGTTGTTTAGGAAAAACAAGATAATTTCGCACGATGCGGGATTTCCTTAAAACGTGATTTTCTGAAAAATTTTGACGAAAGAAAATTCTCCTTTTGGTTCTCTTTAGATGCTACATGTTAAGACGTACACGCCACAACAATTCTTTTCGAGATACAACGTGTAGTTTTGGAGATACAAGCTAATTTTGTACGATGCGTTATTTCTTCTCGTAAAGAGTTTCCAATGCGTACGTATATGTCTTTACTCTGCAAAACTGTATTTCCTTATGAAGTGGTATTCTTACATATCCTTTCGAGAGAAAACTGTCCTGTGCCTTCTCTTTTGAGGCTACACACTTAGACATACACGCAACATGAAAGCTTTTCGACTTACAACGTGTTGTTTAGGAAAAACAAGATAATTTCGCACGATGCGGGATTTCCTTAAAACGTGATTTTCTGAAAAATTTTGACGAAAGAAAATTCTCCTTTTGGTTCTCTTTAGATGCTACATGTTAAGACGTACACGCCACAACAATTCTTTTCGAGATACAACGTGTAGTTTTGGAGATACAAGCTAATTTTGTACGATGCGTTATTTCTTCTCGTAAAGAGTTTCCAATGCGTACGTATATGTCTTTACTCTGCAAAACTGTATTTCCTTATGAAGTGGTATTCTTACATATCCTTTCGAGAGAAAACTGTCCTGTGCCTTCTCTTTTTTAGGCTACACACTTAGACATACACGCAACATGAAAGCTTTTCGACTTACAACGTGTTGTTTAGGAAAAACAAGATAATTTCGCACGATACGGGATTTCCTTAAAACGTGATTTTCTGAAAAATTTTGACGAAAGAAAATTCTCCTTTTGGTTCTCTTTAGATGCTACATGTTAAGACGTACACGCCACAACAATTCTTTTCGAGATACAACGTGTAGTTTTGGAGATACAAGCTAATTTTGTACGATGCGTTATTTCTTCTCGTAAAGAGTTTCCAATGCGTACGTATATGTCTTTACTCTGCAAAACTGTATTTCCTTATGAAGTGGTATTCTTACATATCCTTTCGAGAGAAAACTGTCCTGTGCCTTCTCTTTTGAGGCTACACACTTAGACATACACGCAACATGAAAGCTTTTCGACTTACAACGTGTTGTTTAGGAAAAACAAGAAAATTTCGCACGATGCGGGATTTCCTTAAAACGTGATTTTCTGAAAAATTTTGACGAAAGAAAATTCTCCTTTTGGTTCTCTTTAGATGCTACATGTTAAGACGTACACGCCACAACAATTCTTTTCGAGATACAACGTGTAGTTTTGGAGATACAAGCTAATTTTGTACGATGCGTTATTTCTTCTCGTAAAGAGTTTCCAATGCGTACGTATATGTCTTTACTCTGCAAAACTGTATTTCCTTATGAAGTGGTATTCTTACATATCCTTTCGAGAGAAAACTGTCCTGTGCCTTCTCTTTTGAGGCTACACATGAAAGCTTTTCGACTTACAACGTGTTGTTTAGGAAAAACAAGATAATTTCGCACGATGCGGGATTTCCTTAAAACGTGATTTTCTGAAAAATTTTGACGAACGAAAATTCTCCTTTTGGTTCTCTTTAGATGCTACATGTTAAGACGTACACGCCACAACAATTCTTTTCGAGATACAACGTGTAGTTTTGGAGATACAAGCTAATTTTGTACGATGCGTTATTTCTTCTCGTAAAGAGTTTCCAATGCGTACGTATATGTCTTTACTCTGCAAAACTGTATTTCCTTATGAAGTGGTATTCTTACATATCCTTTCGAGAGAAAACTGTCCTGTGCCTTCTCTTTTGAGGCTACACACTTAGACATACACGCAACATGAAAGCTTTTCGACTTACAACGTGTTGTTTAGGAAAAACAAGATAATTTCGCACGATGCGGGATTTCCTTAAAACGTGATTTTCTGAAAAATTTTGACGAAAGAAAATTCTCCTTTTGGTTCTCTTTAGATGCTACATGTTAAGACGTACACGCCACAACAATTCTTTTCGAGATACAACGTGTAGTTTTGGAGATACAAGCTAATTTTGTACGATGCGTTATTTCTTCTCGTAAAGAGTTTCCAATGCGTACGTATATGTCTTTACTCTGCAAAACTGTATTTCCTTATGAAGTGGTATTCTTACATATCCTTTCGAGAGAAAACTGTCCTGTGCCTTCTCTTTTGAGGCTACACACTTAGACATACACGCAACATGAAAGCTTTTCGACTTACAACGTGTTGTTTAGGAAAAACAAGATAATTTCGCACGATGCGGGATTTCCTTAAAACGTGATTTTCTGAAAAATTTTGACGAAAGAAAATTCTCCTTTTGGTTCTCTTTAGATGCTACATGTTAAGACGTACACGCCACAACAATTCTTTTCGAGATACAACGTGTAGTTTTGGAGATACAAGCTAATTTTGTACGATGCGTTATTTCTTCTCGTAAAGAGTTTCCAATGCGTACGTATATGTCTTTACTCTGCAAAACTGTATTTCCTTATGAAGTGGTATTCTTACATATCCTTTCGAGAGAAAACTGTCCTGTGCCTTCTCTTTTGAGGCTACACACTTAGACATACACGCAACATGAAAGCTTTTCGACTTACAACGTGTTGTTTAGGAAAAACAAGATAATTTCGCACGATGCGGGATTTCCTTAAAACGTGATTTTCTGAAAAATTTTGACGAACGAAAATTCTCCTTTTGGTTCTCTTTAGATGCTACATGTTAAGACGTACACGCCACAACAATTCTTTTCGAGATACAACGTGTAGTTTTGGAGATACAAGCTAATTTTGTACGATGCGTTATTTCTTCTCGTAAAGAGTTTCCAATGCGTACGTATATGTCTTTACTCTGCAAAACTGTATTTCCTTATGAAGTGGTATTCTTACATATCCTTTCGAGAGAAAACTGTCCTGTGCCTTCTCTTTTGAGGCTACACACTTAGACATACACGCAACATGAAAGCTTTTCGACTTACAACGTGTTGTTTAGGAAAAACAAGATAATTTCGCACGATGCGGGATTTCCTTAAAACGTGATTTTCTGAAAAATTTTGACGAAAGAAAATTCTCCTTTTGGTTCTCTTTAGATGCTACATGTTAAGACGTACACGCCACAACAATTCTTTTCGAGATACAACGTGTAGTTTTGGAGATACAAGCTAATTTTGTACGATGCGTTATTTCTTCTCGTAAAGAGTTTCCAATGCGTACGTATATGTCTTTACTCTGCAAAACTGTATTTCCTTATGAAGTGGTATTCTTACATATCCTTTCGAGAGAAAACTGTCCTGTGCCTTCTCTTTTGAGGCTACACACTTAGACATACACGCAACATGAAAGCTTTTCGACTTACAACGTGTTGTTTTAGGAAAAAACAAGATAATTTCGCACGATGCGGGATTTCCTTAAAACGTGATTTTCTGAAAAATTTTGACGAAAGAAAATTCTCCTTTTGGTTCTCTTTAGATGCTACATGTTAAGACGTACACGCCACAACAATTCTTTTCGAGATACAACGTGTAGTTTTGGAGATACAAGCTAATTTTGTACGATGCGTTATTTCTTCTCGTAAAGAGTTTCCAATGCGTACGTATATGTCTTTACTCTGCAAAACTGTATTTCCTTATGAAGTGGTATTCTTACATATCCTTTCGAGAGAAAACTGTCCTGTGCCTTCTCTTTTGAGGCTACACACTTAGACATACACGCAACATGAAAGCTTTTCGACTTACAACGTGTTGTTTAGGAAAAACAAGATAATTTCGCACGATGCGGGATTTCCTTAAAACGTGATTTTCTGAAAAATTTTGACGAAAGAAAATTCTCCTTTTGGTTCTCTTTAGATGCTACATGTTAAGACGTACACGCCACAACAATTCTTTTTCGAGATACAACGTGTAGTTTTGGAGATACAAGCTAATTTTGTACGATGCGTTATTTCTTCTAAAGAGTTTCCAATGCGTACGTATATGTCTTTACTCTGCAAAACTGTATTTCCTTATGAAGTGGTATTCTTACATATCCTTTCGAGAGAAAACTGTCCTGTGCCTTCTCTTTTGAGGCTACACACTTAGACATACACGCAACATGAAAGCTTTTCGACTTACAACGTGTTGTTTAGGAAAAACAAGATAATTTCGCACGATGCGGGATTTCCTTAAAACGTGATTTTCTGAAAAATTTTGACGAAAGAAAATTCTCCTTTTGGTTCTCTTTAGATGCTACATGTTAAGACGTACACGCCACAACAATTCTTTTCGAGATACAACGTGTAGTTTTGGAGATACAAGCTAATTTTGTACGATGCGTTATTTCTTCTCGTAAAGAGTTTCCAATGCGTACGTATATGTCTTTACTCTGCAAAACTGTATTTCCTTATGAAGTGGTATTCTTACATAACCTTTCGAGAGAAAACTGTCCTGTGCCTTCTCTTTTGAGGCTACACACTTAGACATACACGCAACATGAAAGCTTTTCGACTTACAACGTGTTGTTTAGGAAAAACAAGATAATTTCGCACGATGCGGGATTTCCTTAAAACGTGATTTTCTGAAAAATTTTGACGAACGAAAATTCTCCTTTTGGTTCTCTTTAGATGCTACATGTTAAGACGTACACGCCACAACAATTCTTTTCGAGATACAACGTGTAGTTTTGGAGATACAAGCTAATTTTGTACGATGCGTTATTTCTTCTCGTAAAGAGTTTCCAATGCGTACGTATATGTCTTTACTCTGCAAAACTGTATTTCCTTATGAAGTGGTATTCTTACATATCCTTTCGAGAGAAAACTGTCCTGTGCCTTCTCTTTTGAGGCTACACACTTAGACATACACGCAACATGAAAGCTTTTCGACTTACAACGTGTTGTTTAGGAAAAACAAGATAATTTCGCACGATGCGGGATTTCCTTAAAACGTGATTTTCTGAAAAATTTTGACGAAAGAAAATTCTCCTTTTGGTTCTCTTTCGATGCTACATGTTAAGACGTACACGCCACAACAATTCTTTTCGAGATACAACGTGTAGTTTTGGAGATACAAGCTAATTTTGTACGATGCGTTATTTCTTCTCGTAAAGAGTTTCCAATGCGTACGTATATGTCTTTACTCTGCAAAACTGTATTTCCTTATGAAGTGGTATTCTTACATATCCTTTCGAGAGAAAACTGTCCTGTGCCTTCTCTTTTGAGGCTACACACTTAGACATACACGCAACATGAAAGCTTTTCGACTTACAACGTGTTGTTTAGGAAAAACAAGATAATTTCGCACGATGCGGGATTTCCTTAAAACGTGATTTTCTGAAAAATTTTGACGAAAGAAAATTCTCCTTTTGGTTCTCTTTAGATGCTACATGTTAAGACGTACACGCCACAACAATTCTTTTCGAGATACAACGTGTAGTTTTGGAGATACAAGCTAATTTTTTACGATGCGTTATTTCTTCTCGTAAAGAGTTTCCAATGCGTACGTATATGTCTTTACTCTGCAAAACTGTATTTCCTTATGAAGTGGTATTCTTACATATCCTTTCGAGAGAAAACTGTCCTGTGCCTTCTCTTTTGAGGGTACACACTTAGACATACACGCAACATGAAAGCTTTTCGACTTACAACGTGTTGTTTAGGAAAAACAAGATAATTTCGCACGATGCGGGATTTCCTTAAAACGTGATTTTCTGAAAAATTTTGACGAAAGAAAATTCTCCTTTTGGTTCTCTTTAGATGCTACATGTTAAGACGTACACGCCACAACAATTCTTTTCGAGATACAACGTGTAGTTTTGGAGATACAAGCTAATTTTGTACTATGCGTTATTTCTTCTCGTAAAGAGTTTCCAATGCGTACGTATATGTCTTTACTCTGCAAAACTGTATTTCCTTATGAAGTGGTATTCTTACATATCCTTTCGAGAGAAAACTGTCCTGTGCCTTCTCTTTTGAGGCTACACGTGAAAGCTTTTCGACTTACAACGTGTTGTTTAGGAAAAACAAGATAATTTCGCACGATGCGGGATTTCCTTAAAACGTGATTTTCTGAAAAATTTTGACGAAAGAAAATTCTCCTTTTGGTTCTCTTTAGATGCTACATGTTAAGACGTACACGCCACAACAATTCTTTTCGAGATACAACGTGTAGTTTTGGAGATACAAGCTAATTTTGTACGATGCGTTATTTCTTCTCGTAAAGAGTTTCCAATGAGTACGTATATGTCTTTACTCTGCAAAACTGTATTTCCTTATGAAGTGGTATTCTTACATATCCTTTCGAGAGAAAACTGTCCTGTGCCTTCTCTTTTGAGGCTACACACTTAGACATACACGCAACATGAAAGCTTTTCGACTTACAACGTGTTGTTTAGGAAAAACAAGATAATTTCGCACGATGCGGGATTTCCTTAAAACGTGATTTTCTGAAACATTTTGACGAAAGAAAATTCTCCTTTTGGTTCTCTTTAGATGCTACATGTTAAGACGTACACGCCACAACAATTCTTTTCGAGATACAACGTGTAGTTTTGGAGATACAAGCTAATTTTGTACGATGCGTTATTTCTTCTCGTAAAGAGTTTCCAATGCGTACGTATATGTCTTTACTCTGCAAAACTGTATTTCCTTATGAAGTGGTATTCTTACATATCCTTTCGAGAGAAAACTGTCCTGTGCCTTCTCTTTTGAGGCTACACACTTAGACATACACGCAACATGAAAGCTTTTCGACTTACAACGTGTTGTTTAGGAAAAACAAGATAATTTCGCACGATGCGGGATTTCCTTAAAACGTGATTTTCTGAAAAATTTTGACGAAAGAAAATTCTCCTTTTAGTTCTCTTTAGATGCTACATGTTAAGACGTACACGCCACAACAATTCTTTTCGAGATACAACGTGTAGTTTTGGAGATACAAGCTAATTTTGTACGATTTCTTCTCCTAAAGAGTTTCCAATGCGTACGTATATGTCTTTACTCTGCAAAACTGTATTTCCTTATGAAGTGGTATTCTTACATATCCTTTCGAGAGAAAACTGTCCTGTGCCTTCTCTTTTGAGGCTACACACTTAGACATACACGCAACATGAAAGCTTTTCGACTTACAACGTGTTGTTTAGGAAAAACAAGATAATTTCGCACGATGCGGGATTTCCTTAAAACGTGATTTTCTGAAAAATTTTGACGAAAGAAAATTCTCCTTTTGGTTCTCTTTAGATGCTACATGTTAAGACGTACACGCCACAACAATTCTTTTCGAGATACAACGTGTAGTTTTGGAGTTACAAGCTAATTTTGTACGATGCGTTATTTCTTCTCGTAAAGAGTTTCCAATGCGTACGTATATGTCTTTACTCTGCAAAACTGTATTTCCTTATGAAGTGGTATTCTTACATATCCTTTCGAGAGAAAACTGTCCTGTGCCTTCTCTTTTGAGGCTACACACTTAGACATACACGCAACATGAAAGCTTTTCGACTTACAACGTGTTGTTTAGGAAAAACAAGATAATTTCACACGATGCGGGATTTCCTTAAAACGTGATTTTCTGAAAAATTTTGACGAAAGAAAATTCTCCTTTTGGTTCTCTTTAGATGCTACATGTTAATACGTACACGCCACAACAATTCTTTTCGAGATACAACGTGTAGTTTTGGAGATACAAGCTAATTTTGTACTATGCGTTATTTCTTCTCGTAGAGTTTCCAATGCGTACGTATATGTCTTTACTCTGCAAAACTGTATTTCCTTATGAAGTGGTATTCTTACATATCCTTTCGAGAGAAAACTGTCCTGTGCCTTCTCTTTTGAGGCTACACACTTAGACATACACGCAACATGAAAGCTTTTCGACTTACAACGTGTTGTTTAGGAAAAACAAGATAATTTCGCACGATGCGGGATTTCCTTAAAACGTGATTTTCTGAAAAATTTTGACGAAAGAAAATTCTCCTTTTGGTTCTCTTTAGATGCTACATGTTAAGACGTACACGCCACAACAATTCTTTTCGAGATACAACGTGTAGTTTTGGAGATACAAGCTAATTTTGTACGATGCGTTATTTCTTCTCGTAAAGAGTTTCCAATGCGTACGTATATGTCTTTACTCTGCAAAACTGTATTTCCTTATGAAGTGGTATTCTTACATATCCTTTCGAGAGAAAACTGTCCTGTGCCTTCTCTTTTGAGGCTACACACTTAGACATACACGCAACATGAAAGCTTTTCGACTTACAACGTGTTGTTTAGGAAAAACAAGATAATTTCGCACGATGCGGGATTTCCTTAAAACGTGATTTTCTGAAAAATTTTGACGAAAGAAAATTCTCCTTTTGGTTCTCTTTAGATGCTACATGTTAAGACGTACACGCCACAACAATTCTTTTCGAGATACAACGTGTAGTTTTGGAGATACAAGCTAATTTTGTACTATGCGTTATTTCTTCTCGTAAAGAGTTTCCAATGCGTACGTATATGTCTTTACTCTGCAAAACTGTATTTCCTTATGAAGTGGTATTCTTACATATCCTTTCGAGAGAAAACTGTCCTGTGCCTTCTCTTTTGAGGCTACACATGAAAGCTTTTCGACTTACAACGTGTTGTTTAGGAAAAACAAGATAATTTCGCACGATGCGGGATTTCCTTAAAACGTGATTTTCTGAAAAATTTTGACGAAAGAAAATTCTCCTTTTGGTTCTCTTTAGATGCTACATGTTAAGACGTACACGCCACAACAATTCTTTTCGAGATACAACGTGTAGTTTTGGAGATACAAGCTAATTTTGTACGATGCGTTATTTCTTCTCGTAAAGAGTTTCCAATGCGTACGTATATGTCTTTACTCTGCAAAACTGTATTTCCTTATGAAGTGGTATTCTTACATATCCTTTCGAGAGAAAACTGTCCTGTGCCTTCTCTTTTGAGGCTACACACTTAGACATACACGCAACATGAAAGCTTTTCGACTTACAACGTGTTGTTTAGGAAAAACAAGATAATTTCGCACGATGCGGGATTTCCTTAAAACGTGATTTTCTAAAAAATTTTGACGAAAGAAAATTCTCCTTTTGGTTCTCTTTAGATGCTACATGTTAAGACGTACACGCCACAACAATTCTTTTCGAGATACAACGTGTAGTTTTGGAGATACAAGCTAATTTTGTACGATGCGTTATTTCTTCTCGTAAAGAGTTTCCAATGCGTACGTATATGTCTTTACTCTGCAAAACTGTATTTCCTTATGAAGTGGTATTCTTACATATCCTTTCGAGAGAAAACTGTCCTGTGCCTTCTCTTTTGAGGCTACACACTTAGACATACACGCAACATGAAAGCTTTTCGACTTACAACGTGTTGTTTAGGAAAAACAAGATAATTTCGCACGATGCGGGATTTCCTTAAAACGTTATTTTCTGAAAAATTTTGACGAAAGAAAATTCTCCTTTTGGTTCTCTTTAGATGCTACATGTTAAGACGTACACGCCACAACAATTCTTTTCGAGATACAACGTGTAGTTTTGGAGATACAAGCTAATTTTGTACGATGCGTTATTTCTTCTCGTAAAGAGTTTCCAATGCGTACGTATATGTCTTTACTCTGCAAAACTGTATTTCCTTATGAAGTGGTATTCTTACATATCCTTTCGAGAGAAAACTGTCCTGTGCCTTCTCTTTTGAGGCTACACACTTAGACATACACGCAACATGAAAGCTTTTCGACTTACAAGGAGTTGTTTAGGAAAAACAAGATAATTTCGCACGATGCGGGATTTCCTTAAAACGTGATTTTCTGAAAAATTTTGACGAAAGAAAATTCTCCTTTTGGTTCTCTTTCGATGCTACATGTTAAGACGTACACGCCACAACAATTCTTTTCGAGATACAACGTGTAGTTTTGGAGATACAAGCTAATTTTGTACGATGCGTTATTTCTTCTCGTAAAGAGTTTCCAATGCGTACGTATATGTCTTTACTCTGCAAAACTGTATTTCCTTATGAAGTGGTATTCTTACATATCCTTTCGAGAGAAAACTGTCCTGTGCCTTCTCTTTTGAGGCTACACACTTAGACATACACGCAACATGAAAGCTTTTCGACTTACAACGTGTTGTTTAGGAAAAACAAGATAATTTCGCACGATGCGGGATTTCCTTAAAACGTGATTTTCTGAAAAATTTTGACGAAAGAAAATTCTCCTTTTGGTTCTCTTTAGATGCTACATGTTAAGACGTACACGCCACAACAATTCTTTTCGAGATACAACGTGTAGTTTTGGAGATACAAGCTAATTTTTTACGATGCGTTATTTCTTCTCGTAAAGAGTTTCCAATGCGTACGTATATGTCTTTACTCTGCAAAACTGTATTTCCTTATGAAGTGGTATTCTTACATATCCTTTCGAGAGAAAACTGTCCTGTGCCTTCTCTTTTGAGGCTACACACTTAGACATACACGCAACATGAAAGCTTTTCGACTTACAACGTGTTGTTTAGGAAAAACAAGATAATTTCGCACGATGCGGGATTTCCTTAAAACGTGATTTTCTGAAAAATTTTGACGAAAGAAAATTCTCCTTTTGGTTCTCTTTAGATGCTACATGTTAAGACGTACACGCCACAACAATTCTTTTCGAGATACAACGTGTAGTTTTGGAGATACAAGCTAATTTTGTACTATGCGTTATTTCTTCTCGTAAAGAGTTTCCAATGCGTACGTATATGTCTTTACTCTGCAAAACTGTATTTCCTTATGAAGTGGTATTCTTACATATCCTTTCGAGAGAAAACTGTCCTGTGCCTTCTCTTTTGAGGCTACACATGAAAGCTTTTCGACTTACAACGTGTTGTTTAGGAAAAACAAGATAATTTCGCACGATGCGGGATTTCCTTAAAACGTGATTTTCTGAAAAATTTTGACGAAAGAAAATTCTCCTTTTGGTTCTCTTTAGATGCTACATGTTAAGACGTACACGCCACAACAATTCTTTTCGAGATACAACGTGTAGTTTTGGAGATACAAGCTAATTTTGTACGATGCGTTATTTCTTCTCGTAAAGAGTTTCCAATGAGTACGTATATGTCTTTACTCTGCAAAACAGTATTTCCTTATGAAGTGGTATTCTTACATATCCTTTCGAGAGAAAACTGTCCTGTGCCTTCTCTTTTGAGGCTACACACTTAGACATACACGCAACATGAAAGCTTTTCGACTTACAACGTGTTGTTTAGGAAAAACAAGATAATTTCGCACGATGCGGGATTTCCTTAAAACGTGATTTTCTGAAACATTTTGACGAAAGAAAATTCTCCTTTTGGTTCTCTTTAGATGCTACATGTTAAGACGTACACGCCACAACAATTCTTTTCGAGATACAACGTGTAGTTTTGGAGATACAAGCTAATTTTGTACGATGCGTTATTTCTTCTCGTAAAGAGTTTCCAATGCGTACGTATATGTCTTTACTCTGCAAAACTGTATTTCCTTATGAAGTGGTATTCTTACATATCCTTTCGAGAGAAAACTGTCCTGTGCCTTCTCTTTTGAGGCTACACACTTAGACATACACGCAACATGAAAGCTTTTCGACTTACAACGTGTTGTTTAGGAAAAACAAGATAATTTCGCACGATGCGGGATTTCCTTAAAACGTGATTTTCTGAAAAATTTTGACGAAAGAAAATTCTCCTTTTAGTTCTCTTTAGATGCTACATGTTAAGACGTACACGCCACATCAATTCTTTTCGAGATACAACGTGTAGTTTTGGAGATACAAGCTAATTTTGTACGATTTCTTCTCCTAAAGAGTTTCCAATGCGTACGTATATGTCTTTACTCTGCAAAACTGTATTTCCTTATGAAGTGGTATTCTTACATATCCTTTCGAGAGAAAACTGTCCTGTGCCTTCTCTTTTGAGGCTACACACTTAGACATACACGCAACATGAAAGCTTTTCGACTTACAACGTGTTGTTTAGGAAAAACAAGATAATTTCGCACGATGCGGGATTTCCTTAAAACGTGATTTTCTGAAAAATTTTGACGAAAGAAAATTCTCCTTTTGGTTCTCTTTAGATGCTACATGTTAAGACGTACACGCCACAACAATTCTTTTCGAGATACAACGTGTAGTTTTGGAGTTACAAGCTAATTTTGTACGATGCGTTATTTCTTCTCGTAAAGAGTTTCCAATGCGTACGTATATGTCTTTACTCTGCAAAACTGTATTTCCTTATGAAGTGGTATTCTTACATATCCTTTCGAGAGAAAACTGTCCTGTGCCTTCTCTTTTGAGGCTACACACTTAGACATACACGCAACATGAAATCTTTTCGACTTACAACGTGTTGTTTAGGAAAACAAGATAATTTCACACGATGCGGGATTTCCTTAAAACGTGATTTTCTGAAAAATTTTGACGAAAGAAAATTCTCCTTTTGGTTCTCTTTAGATGCTACATGTTAATACGTACACGCCACAACAATTCTTTTCGAGATACAACGTGTAGTTTTGGAGATACAAGCTAATTTTGTACTATGCGTTATTTCTTCTCGTAGAGTTTCCAATGCGTACGTATATGTCTTTACTCTGCAAAACTGTATTTCCTTATGAAGTGGTATTCTTACATATCCTTTCGAGAGAAAAACTGTCCTGTGCCTTCTCTTTTGAGGCTACACACTTAGACATACACGCAACATGAAAGCTTTTCGACTTACAACGTGTTGTTTAGGAAAAACAAGATAATTTCGCCACGATGCGGGATTTCCTTAAAACGTGATTTTCTGAAAAATTTTGACGAAAGAAAATTCTCCTTTTGGTTCTCTTTAGATGCTACATGTTAAGACGTACACGCAACCACACAATTCTTTTCGAGATACAACGTGTAGTTTTGGAGATACAAGCTAATTTTGTACGATGCGTTATTTCTTCTCGTAAAGAGTTTCCAATGCGTACGTATATGTCTTTACTCTGCAAAACTGTATTTCCTTATGAAGTGGTATTCTTACATATCCTTTCGAGAGAAAACTGTCCTGTGCTTCTCTTTTGAGGCTACACACTTAGACATACACGCAACATGAAAGCTTTTCGACTTACAACGTGTTGTTTAGGAAAAACAAGATAATTTCGCACGATGCGGGATTTCCTTAAAACGTGATTTTCTGAAAAATTTTGACGAAAGAAAATTCTCCTTTTGGTTCTCTTTAGATGCTACATGTTAAGACGTACACGCCACAACAATTCTTTTCGAGATACAACGTGTAGTTTTGGAGATACAAGCTAATTTTGTACTATGCGTTATTTCTTCTCGTAAAGAGTTTCCAATGCGTACGTATATGTCTTTACTCTGCAAAACTGTATTTCCTTATGAAGTGGTATTCTTACATATCCTTTCGAGAGAAAACTGTCCTGTGCCTTCTCTTTTGAGGCTACACATGAAAGCTTTTCGACTTACAACGTGTTGTTTAGGAAAAACAAGATAATTTCGCACGATGCGGGATTTCCTTAAAACGTGATTTCTGAAAAATTTTGACGAAAGAAAATTCTCCCTTTTGGTTCTCTTTAGATGCTACATGTTAAGACGTACACGCCACAACAATTCTTTTCGAGATACAACGTTGTAGTTTTGGAGATACAAGCTAATTTTGTACGATGCGTTATTTCTTCTCGTAAAGAGTTTCCAATGCGTACGTATATGTCTTTACTCTGCCAAAACTGTATTTCCTTATGAAGTGGTATTCTTACATATCCTTTCGAGAGAAAACTGTCCCTGTGCCTTCTCTTTTGAGGCTACACACTTAGACATACACGCAACATGAAAGCTTTTCGACTTACAACGTGTTGTTTAGGAAAAACAAGATAATTTCGCACGATGCGGGATTTCCTTAAAACGTGATTTTCTGAAAAATTTTGACGAAAGAAAATTCTCCTTTTGGTTCTCTTTAGATGCTACATGTTAAGACGTACACGCCACAACAATTCTTTTCGAGATACAACGTGTAGTTTTGGAGATACAAGCTAATTTTGTACGATGCGTTATTTCTTCTCGTAAAGAGTTTCCAATGCGTACGTATATGTCTTTACTCTGCAAAACTGTATTTCCTTATGAAGTGGTATTCTTACATATCCTTTCGAGAGAAAACTGTCCTGTGCCTTCTCTTTTGAGGCTACACACTTAGACATACACGCAACATGAAAGCTTTTCGACTTACAACGTGTTGTTTAGGAAAAACAAGATAATTTCGCACGATGCGGGATTTCCTTAAAACGTTATTTTCTGAAAAAATTTTGACGAAAGAAAATTCTCCTTTTGGTTCTCTTTAGATGCTACATGTTAAGACGTACACGCCACAACAATTCTTTTCGAGATACAACGTGTAGTTTTGGAGATACAAGCTAATTTTGTACGATGCGTTATTTCTTCTCGTAAAGAGTTTCCAATGCGTACGTATATGTCTTTACTCTGCAAAACTGTATTTCCTTATGAAGTGGTATTCTTACATATCCTTTCGAGAGAAAACTGTCCTGTGCCTTCTCTTTTGAGGCTACACACTTAGACATACACGCAACATGAAAGCTTTTCGACTTACAAACGTGTTGTTTAGGAAAACAAGATAATTTCGCACCGATGCGGGATTTCCTTAAAACGTGATTTTCTGAAAAATTTTGACGAAAGAAAATTCTCCTTTTGGTTCTCTTTAGATGCTACATGTTAAGACGTACACGCCACAGCAATTCTTTTCGAGATACAACGTGTAGTTTTGGAGATACAAGCTAATTTTGTACGATGCGCTATTTCTTCTCGTAAAGAGTTTCCAATGCGTACGTATATGTCTTTACTCTGCAAAACTGTATTTCCTTATGAAGTGGTATTCTTACCATATCCTTTCGAGAGAAAACTGTCCTGTGCCTTCTCTTTTGAGGCTACACACTTAGACATACACGCAACATGAAAGCTTTTCGACTTACAAAGAGTTGTTTAGGAAAAACAAGATAATTTCGCACGATGCGGGATTTCCTTAAAACGTGATTTTCTGAAAAATTTTGACGAAAGAAAATTCTCCTTTTGGTCTCTTTCGATGCTACATGTTAAGACGTACACGCCACAACAATTCTTTTCGAGATACAACGTGTAGTTTTGGAGATACAAGCTAATTTTGTACGATGCGTTATTTCTTCTCGTAAAGAGTTTCCAATGCGTACGTATATGTCTTTACTCTGCAAAACTGTATTTCCTTATGAAGTGGTATTCTTACATATCCTTTCGAGAGAAAAACTGTCCTGTGCCTTCTCTTTTGAGGCTACACACTTAGACATACACGCAACATGAAAGCTTTTCGACTTACAACGTGTTGTTTAGGAAAAACAAGATAATTTCGCACGATGCGGGATTTCCTTAAACGTGATTTTCTGAAAAATTTTGACGAAAGAAAATTCTCCTTTTGGTTCTCTTTAGATGCTACATGTTAAGACGTACACGCCACAACAATTCTTTTCGAGATACAACGTGTAGTTTTGGAGATACAAGCTAATTTTTTACGATGCGTTATTTCTTCTCGTAAAGAGTTTCCAATGCGTACGTATATGTCTTTACTCTGCAAAACTGTATTTCCTTATGAAGTGGTATTCTTACATATCCTTTCGAGAGAAAACTGTCCTGTGCCTTCTCTTTTGAGGCTACACACTTAGACATACACGCAACATGAAAGCTTTTCGACTTACAACGTGTTGTTTAGGAAAAACAAGATAATTTCGCACGATGCGGGATTTCCTTAAAACGTGATTTTCTGAAAAATTTTGACGAAAGAAAATTCTCCTTTTGGTTCTCTTTAGATGCTACATGTTAAGACGTACACGCCACAACAATTCTTTTCGAGATACAACGTGTAGTTTTGGAGATACAAGCTAATTTTTGTACTATGCGTTATTTCTTCTCCTAAAGAGTTTCCAATGCGTACGTATATGTCTTTACTCTGCAAAACTGTATTTCCTTATGAAGTGGTATTCTTACATATCCTTTCGAGAGAAAACTGTCCTGTGCCTTCTCTTTTGAGGCTACACATGAAAGCTTTTCGACTTACAACGTGTTGTTTAGGAAAAACAAGATAATTTCGCTCGATGCGGGATTTCCTTAAAACGTGATTTTCTGAAAAATTTTGACGAAAGAAAATTCTCCTTTGGTTCTCTTTAGATGCTACATGTTAAGACGTACACGCCACAACCAATTCTTTTCGAGATACAACGTGTAGTTTTGGAGATACAAGCTAATTTTGTACGATGCGTTATTTCTTCTCGTAAAGAGTTTCCAATGCGTACGTATATGTCTTTACTCTGCAAAACTGTATTTCCTTATGAAGTGGTTATTCTTACATATCCTTTCGAGAGAAAACTGTCCTGTGCCTTTCTCTTTTGAGGCTACACACTTAGACATACACGCAACATGAAAGCTTTTCGACTTACAACGTGTTGTTTAGGAAAAACAAGATAATTTCGCACGATGCGGGATTTCCTTAAAACGTGATTTTCTGAAAAATTTTGACGAAAGAAAATTCTCCTTTTGGTTCTCTTTAGATGCTACATGTTAAGACGTACACGCCACAACAATTCTTTTCGAGATACAACGTGTAGTTTTGGAGATACAAGCTAATTTTGTACGATGCGTTATTTCTTCTCGTAAAGAGTTTCCAATGCGTACGTATATGTCTTTACTCTGCAAAACTGTATTTCCTTATGAAGTGGTATTCTTACATATCCTTTCGAGAGAAAACTGTCCTGTGCCTTCTCTTTTGAGGCTACACACTTAGACATACACGCAACATGAAAGCTTTTCGACTTACAACGTGTTGTTTAGGAAAAACAAGATAATTTCGCACGATGCGGGATTTCCTTAAAACGTGATTTTCTGAAAAATTTTGACGAAAGAAAATTCTCCTTTTAGTTCTCTTTAGATGCTACATGTTAAGACGTACACGCCACAACAATTCTTTTCGAGATACAACGTGTAGTTTTGGAGATACAAGCTAATTTAGTACGATTTCTTCTCCTAAAGAGTTTCCCAATGCGTACGTATATGTCTTTACTCTGCAAAACTGTATTTCCTTATGAAGTGGTATTCTTACATATCCTTTCGAGAGAAAACTGTCCTGTGCCTTCTCTTTTGAGGCTACACACTTAGACATACACGCAACATGAAAGCTTTTCGACTTACAACGTGTTGTTTAGGAAAAACAAGATAATTTCGCACGATGCGGGATTTCCTTAAAACGTGATTTTCTGAAAAATTTTGACGAAAGAAAATTCTCCTTTTGGTTCTCTTTAGATGCTACATGTTAAGACGTACACGCCACAACAATTCTTTTCGAGATACAACGTGTAGTTTTGGAGTTACAAGCTAATTTTGTACGATGCGTTATTTCTTCTCGTAAAGAGTTTCCAATGCGTACGTATATGTCTTTACTCTGCAAAACTGTATTTCCTTATGAAGTGGTATTCTTACATATCCTTTCGAGAGAAAACTGTCCTGTGCCTTCTCTTTTGAGGCTACACACTTAGACATACACGCAACATGAAATCTTTTCGACTTACAACGTGTTGTTTAGGAAAAACAAGATAATTTCACACGATGCGGGATTTCCTTAAAACGTGATTTTCTGAAAAATTTTGACGAAAGAAAATTCTCCTTTTGGTTCTCTTTAGATGCTACATGTTAATACGTACACGCCACAACAATTCTTTTCGAGATACAACGTGTAGTTTTGGAGATACAAGCTAATTTTGTACTATGCGTTATTTCTTCTCGTAGAGTTTCCAATGCGTACGTATATGTCTTTACTCTGCAAAACTGTATTTCCTTATGAAGTGGTATTCTTACATATCCTTTCGAGAGAAAACTGTCCTGTGCCTTCTCTTTTGAGGCTACACACTTAGACATACACGCAACATGAAAGCTTTTCGACTTACAACGTGTTGTTTAGGAAAAACAAGATAATTTCGCACGATGCGGGATTTCCTTAAAACGTGATTTTCTGAAAAATTTTGACGAAAGAAAATTCTCCTTTTGGTTCTCTTTAGATGCTACATGTTAAGACGTACACGCCACAACAATTCTTTTCGAGATACAACGTGTAGTTTTGGAGATACAAGCTAATTTTGTACGATGCGTTATTTCTTCTCGTAAAGAGTTTCCAATGCGTACGTATATGTCTTTACTCTGCAAAACTGTATTTCCTTATGAAGTGGTATTCTTACATATCCTTTCGAGAGAAAACTGTCCTGTGCCTTCTCTTTTGAGGCTACACACTTAGACATACACGCAACATGAAAGCTTTTCGACTTACAACGTGTTGTTTAGGAAAAACAAGATAATTTCGCACCATGCGGGATTTCCTTAAAACGTGATTTTCTGAAAAATTTTGACGAAAGAAAATTCTCCTTTTGGTTCTCTTTAGATGCTACATGTTAAGACGTACACGCCACAACAATTCTTTTCGAGATACAACGTGTAGTTTTGGAGATACAAGCTAATTTTGTACGATGCGTTATTTCTTCTCGTAAAGAGTTTCCAATGCGTACGTATATGTCTTTACTCTGCAAAACTGTATTTCCTTATGAAGTGGTATTCTTACATATCCTTTCGAGAGAAAACTGTCCTGTGCCTTCTCTTTTGAGGCTACACACTTAGACATACACGCAACATGAAAGCTTTTCGACTTACAACGTGTTGTTTAGGAAAAACAAGATAATTTCGCACGATGCGGGATTTCCTTAAAACGTGATTTTCTGAAAAATTTTGACGAAAGAAAATTCTCCTTTTGGTTCTCTTTCGATGCTACATGTTAAGACGTACACGCCACAACAATTCTTTTCGAGATACAACGTGTAGTTTTGGAGATACAAGCTAATTTTGTACGATGCGTTATTTCTTCGCCTAAAGAGTTTCCAATGCGTACGTATATGTCTTTACTCTGCAAAACTGTATTTCCTTATGAAGTGGTATTCTTACATATCCTTTCGAGAGAAAACTGTCCTGTGCCTTCTCTTTTGAGGCTACACACTTAGACATACACGCAACATGAAAGCTTTTCGACTTACAACGTGTTGTTTAGGAAAAACAAGATAATTTCGCACGATGCGGGATTTCCTTAAAACGTGATTTTCTGAAAAATTTTGACGAAAGAAAATTCTCCTTTTGGTTCTCTTTAGATGCTACATGTTAAGACGTACACGCCACAACAATTCTTTTCGAGATACAACGTGTAGTTTTGGATATACAAGCTAATTTTGTACGATGCGCTATTTCTTCTCGTAAAGAGTTTCCAATGCGTACGTATATGTCTTTACTCTGCAAAACTGTATTTCCTTATGAAGTGGTATTCTTACATATCCTTTCGAGAGAAAACTGTCCTGTGCCTTCTCTTTTGAGGCTACACACTTAGACATACACGCAACATGAAAGCTTTTCGACTTACAACGAGTTGTTTAGGAAAAACAAGATAATTTCGCACGATGCGGGATTTCCTTAAAACGTGATTTTCTGAAAAATTTTGACGAAAGAAAATTCTCCTTTTGGTTCTCTTTAGATGCTACATGTTAAGACGTACACGCCACAACAATTCTTTTCGAGATACAACGTGTAGTTTTGGAGATACAAGCTAATTTTGTACGATGCGTTATTTCTTCTCGCAAAGAGTTTCCAATGCGTACGTATATGTCTTTACTCTGCAAAACTGTATTTCCTTATGAAGTGGTATTCTTACATATCCTTTCGAGAGAAAACTGTCCTGTGCCTTCTCTTTTGAGGCTACACACTTAGACATACACGCAACATGAAAGCTTTTCGACTTACAACGTGTTGTTTAGGAAAAACAAGATAATTTCGCACGATGCGGGATTTCCTTAAAACGTGATTTTCTGAAAAATTTTGACGAAAGAAAATTCTCCTTTTGGTTCTCTTTAGATGCTACATGTTAAGACGTACACGCCACAACAATTCTTTTCGAGATACAACGTGTAGTATTGGAGATACAAGCTAATTTTGTACGATGCGTTATTTCTTCTCCTAAAGAGTTTCCAATGCGTACGTATATGTCTTTACTCTGCAAAACTGTATTTCCTTATGAAGTGGTATTCTTACATATCCTTTCGAGAGAAAACTGTCCTGTGCCTTCTCTTGTGAGGCTACACACTTAGACATACACGCAACATGAAAGCTTTTCGACTTACAACGTGTTGTTTAGGAAAAACAAGATAATTTCGCACGATGCGGGATTTCCTTAAAACGTGATTTTCTGAAAAATTTTGACGAAAGAAAATTCTCCTTTTGGTTCTCTTTAGATGCTACATGTTAAGACGTACACGCCACAACAATTCTTTTCGAGATACAACGTGTAGTTTTGGAGATACAAGCTAATTTTGTACGATGCGTTATTTCTTCTCGTAAAGAGTTTCCAATGCGTACGTATATGTCTTTACTCTGCAAAACTGTATTTCCTTATGAAGTGGTATTCTTACATATCCTTTCGAGAGAAAACTGTCCTGTGCCTTCTCTTGTGAGGCTACACACTTAGACATACACGCAACATGAAAGCTTTTCGACTTACAACGTGTTGTTTAGGAAAAACAAGATAATTTCGCACGATGCGGGATTTCCTTAAAACGTGATTTTCTGAAAAATTTTGACGAAAGAAAATTCTCCTTTTGGTTCTCTTTAGATGCTACATGTTAAGACGTACACGCCACAACAATTCTTTTCGAGATACAACGTGTAGTTTTGGAGATACAAGCTAATTTTGTACGATGCGTTATTTCTTCTCGTAAAGAGTTTCCAATGCGTACGTATATGTCTTTACTCTGCAAAACTGTATTTCCTTATGAAGTGGTATTCTTACATATCCTTTCGAGAGAAAACTGTCCTGTGCCTTCTCTTTTGAGGCTACACACTTAGACATACACGCAACATGAAAGCTTTTCGACTTACAACGTGTTGTTTAGGAAAAACAAGATAATTTCGCACGATGCGGGATTTCCTTAAAACGTGATTTTCTGAAAAATTTTGACGAAAGAAAATTCTCCTTTTGGTTCTCTTTAGATGCTACATGTTAAGACGTACACGCCACAACAATTCTTTTCGAGATACAACGTGTAGTTTTGGAGATACAAGCTAATTTTGTACGATGCGTTTAAAGAGTTTCCAATGCGTACGTATATGTCTTTACTCTGCAAAACTGTATTTCCTTATGAAGTGGTATTCTTACATATCCTTTCGAGAGAAAACTGTCCTGTGCCTTCTCTTTTGAGGCTACACACTTAGACATACACGCAACATGAAAGCTTTTCGACTTACAACGTGTTGTTTAGGAAAAACAAGATAATTTCGCACGATGCGGGATTTCCTTAAAACGTGATTTTCTGAAAAATTTTGACGAAAGAAAATTCTCCTTTTGGTTCTCTTTAGATGCTACATGTTAAGCCGTACACGCCACAACAATTCTTTTCGAGTACAACGTGTAGTTTTGGAGATACAAGCTAATTTTGTACGATGCGTTATTTCTTCTCGTAAAGAGTTTCCAATGCGTACGTATATGTCTTTACTCTGCAAAACTGTATTTCCTTATGAAGTGGTATTCTTACATATCCTTTCGAGAGAAAACTGTCCTGTGCCTTCTCTTTTGAGGCTACACACTTAGACATACACGCAACATGAAAGCTTTTCGACTTACAACGTGTTGTTTAGGAAAAACAAGATAATTTCGCACGATGCGGGATTTCCTTAAAACGTGATTTTCTGAAAAATTTTGACGAAAGAAAATTCTCCTTTTGGTTCTCTTTAGATGCTACATGTTAAGACGTACACGCCACAACAATTCTTTTCGAGTACAACGTGTAGTTTTGGAGATACAAGCTAATTTTGTACGATGCGTTATTTCTTCTCGTAAAGAGTTTCCAATGCGTACGTATATGTCTTTACTCTGCAAAACTGTATTTCCTTATGAAGTGGTATTCTTACATATCCTTTCGAGAGAAAACTGTCCTGTGCCTTCTCTTTTGAGGCTACACACTTAGACATACACGCAACATGAAAGCTTTTCGACTTACAACGTGTTGTTTAGGAAAAACAAGATAATTTCGCACGATGCGGGATTTCCTTAAAACGTGATTTTCTGAAAAATTTTGACGAAAGAAAATTCTCCTTTTGGTTCTCTTTAGATGCTACATGTTAAGCCGTACACGCCACAACAATTCTTTTCGAGTACAACGTGTAGTTTTGGAGATACAAGCTAATTTTGTACGATGCGTTATTTCTTCTCGTAAAGAGTTTCCAATGCGTACGTATATGTCTTTACTCTGCAAAACTGTATTTCCTTATGAAGTGGTATTCTTACATATCCTTTCGAGAGAAAACTGTCCTGTGCCTTCTCTTTTGAGGCTACACACTTAGACATACACGCAACATGAAAGCTTTTCGACTTACAACGTGTTGTTTAGGAAAAACAAGATAATTTCGCACGATGCGGGATTTCCTTAAAACGTGATTTTCTGAAAAATTTTGACGAAAGAAAATTCTCCTTTGGTTCTCTTTAGATGCTACATGTTAAGACGTACACGCCACAACAATTCTTTTCGAGTACAACGTGTAGTTTTGGAGATACAAGCTAATTTTGTACGATGCGTTATTTCTTCTCGTAAAGAGTTTCCAATGCGTACGTATATGTCTTTACTCTGCAAAACTGTATTTCCTTATGAAGTGGTATTCTTACATATCCTTTCGAGAGAAAACTGTCCTGTGCCTTCTCTTTTGAGGCTACACACTTAGACATACACGCAACATGAAAGCTTTTCGACTTACAACGTGTTGTTTAGGAAAAACAAGATAATTTCGCACGATGCGGGATTTCCTTAAAACGTGATTTTCTGAAAAATTTTGACGAAAGAAAATTCTCCTTTTGGTTCTCTTTAGATGCTACATGTTAAGACGTACACGCCACAACAATTCTTTTCGAGATACAACGTGTAGTTTTGGAGATACAAGCTAATTTTGTACGATGCGTTATTTCTTCTCGTAAAGAGTTTCCAATGCGTACGTATATGTCTTTACTCTGCAAAACTGTATTTCCTTATGAAGTGGTATTCTTACATATCCTTTCGAGAGAAAACTGTCCTGTGCCTTCTCTTTTGAGGCTACACACTTAGACATACACGCAACATGAAAGCTTTTCGACTTACAACGTGTTGTTTAGGAAAAACAAGATAATTTCGCACGATGCGGGATTTCCTTAAAACGTGATTTTCTGAAAAATTTTGACGAAAGAAAATTCTCCTTTTGGTTCTCTTTAGATGCTACATGTTAAGACGTACACGCCACAACAATTCTTTTCGAGATACAACGTGTAGTTTTGGAGATACAAGCTAATTTTGTACGATGCGTTATTTCTTCTCGTAAAGAGTTTCCAATGCGTACGTATATGTCTTTACTCTGCAAAACTGTATTTCCTTATGAAGTGGTATTCTTACATATCCTTTCGAGAGAAAACTGTCCTGTGCCTTCTCTTTTGAGGCTACACACTTAGACATACACGCAACATGAAAGCTTTTCGACTTACAACGTGTTGTTTAGGAAAAACAAGATAATTTCGCACGATGCGGGATTTCCTTAAAACGTGATTTTCTGAAAAATTTTGACGAAAGAAAATTCTCCTTTTGGTTCTCTTTAGATGCTACATGTTAAGACGTACACGCCACAACAATTCTTTTCGAGATACAACGTGTAGTTTTGGAGATACAAGCTAATTTTGTACGTATCGTTATTTCTTCTCGTAAAGAGTTTCCAATGCGTACGTATATGTCTTTACTCTGCAAAACTGTATTTCCTTATGAAGTGGTATTCTTACATATCCTTTCGAGAGAAAACTGTCCTGTGCCTTCTCTTTTGAGGCTACACATTTAGACATACACGCAACATGAAAGCTTTTCGACTTACAACGTGTTGTTTAGGAAAAACAAGATAATTTCGCACGATGCGGGATTTCCTTAAAACGTGATTTTCTGAAAAATTTTGACGAAAGAAAATTCTCCTTTTGGTTCTCTTTAGATGCTACATGTTAAGACGTACACGCCACAACAATTCTTTTCGAGATACAACGTGTAGTATTGGAGATACAAGCTAATTTTGTACGATGCGTTATTTCTTCTCTTAAAGAGTTTCCAATGCGTACGTATATGTCTTTACTCTGCAAAACTGTATTTCCTTATGAAGTGGTATTCTTACATATCCTTTCGAGAGAAAACTGTCCTGTGCCTTCTCTTTTGAGGCTACACACTTAGACATACACGCAACATGAAAGCTTTTCGACTTACAACGTGTTGTTTAGGAAAAACAAGATAATTTCGCACGATGCGGGATTTCCTTAAAACGTGATTTTCTGAAAAATTTTGACGAAAGAAAATTCTCCTTTTGGTTCTCTTTAGATGCTACATGTTAAGACGTACACGCCACAACAATTCTTTTCGAGATACAACGTGTAGTTTTGGAGATACAAGCTAATTTTGTACGATGCGTTATTTCTTCTCCTAAAGAGTTTCCAATGCGTACGTATATGTCTTTACTCTGCAAAACTGTATTTCCTTATGAAGTGGTATTCTTACATATCCTTTCGAGAGAAAACTGTCCTGTGCCTTCTCTTTTGAGGCTACACACTTAGACATACACGCAACATGAAAGCTTTTCGACTTACAACGTGTTGTTTAGGAAAAACAAGATAATTTCGCACGATGCGGGATTTCCTTAAAACGTGATTTTCTGAAAAATTTTGACGAAAGAAAATTCTCCTTTTGGTTCTCTTTAGATGCTACATGTTAAGACGTACACGCCACAACAATTCTTTTCGAGATACAACGTGTAGTTTTGGAGATACAAGCTAATTTTGTACGATGCGTTATTTCTTCTCGTAAAGAGTTTCCAATGCGTACGTATATGTCTTTACTCTGCAAAACTGTATTTCCTTATGAAGTGGTATTCTTACATATCCTTTCGAGAGAAAACTGTCCTGTGCCTTCTCTTTTGAGGCTACACACTTAGACATACACGCAACATGAAAGCTTTTCGACTTACAACGTGTTGTTTAGGAAAAACAAGATAATTTCGCACGATGCGGGATTTCCTTAAAACGTGATTTTCTGAAAAATTTTGACGAAAGAAAATTCTCCTTTTGGTTCTCTTTAGATGCTACATGTTAAGACGTACACGCCACAACAATTCTTTTCGAGATACAACGTGTAGTTTTGGAGATACAAGCTAATTTTGTACGATGCGTTATTTCTTCTCGTAAAGAGTTTCCAATGCGTACGTATATGTCTTTACTCTGCAAAACTGTATTTCCTTATGAAGTGGTATTCTTACATATCCTTTCGAGAGAAAACTGTCCTGTGCCTTCTCTTTTGAGGCTACACACTTAGACATACACGCAACATGAAAGCTTTTCGACTTACAACGTGTTGTTTAGGAAAAACAAGATAATTTCGCACGATGCGGGATTTCCTTAAAACGTGATTTTCTGAAAAATTTTGACGAAAGAAAATTCTCCTTTTGGTTCTCTTTAGATGCTACATGTTAAGACGTACACGCCACAACAATTCTTTTCGAGATACAACGTGTAGTTTTGGAGATACAAGCTAATTTTGTACTATGCGTTATTTCTTCTCGTAAAGAGTTTCCAATGCGTACGTATATGTCTTTACTCTGCAAAACTGTATTTCCTTATGAAGTGGTATTCTTACATATCCTTTCGAGAGAAAACTGTCCTGTGCCTTCTCTTTTGAGGCTACACATTTAGACATACACGCAACATGAAAGCTTTTCGACTTACAACGTGTTGTTTAGGAAAAACAAGATAATTTCGCACGATGCGGGATTTCCTTAAAACGTGATTTTCTGAAAAATTTTGACGAAAGAAAATTCTCCTTTTGGTTCTCTTTAGATGCTACATGTTAAGACGTACACGCCACAACAATTCTTTTCGAGATACAACGTGTAGTATTGGAGATACAAGCTAATTTTGTACGATGCGTTATTTCTTCTCTTAAAGAGTTTCCAATGCGTACGTATATGTCTTTACTCTGCAAAACTGTATTTCCTTATGAAGTGGTATTCTTACATATCCTTTCGAGAGAAAACTGTCCTGTGCCTTCTCTTTTGAGGCTACACACTTAGACATACACGCAACATGAAAGCTTTTCGACTTACAACGTGTTGTTTAGGAAAAACAAGATAATTTCGCACGATGCGGGATTTCCTTAAAACGTGATTTTCTGAAAAATTTTGACGAAAGAAAATTCTCCTTTTGGTTCTCTTTAGATGCTACATGTTAAGACGTACACGCCACAACAATTCTTTTCGAGATACAACGTGTAGTTTTGGAGATACAAGCTAATTTTGTACGATGCGTTATTTCTTCTCCTAAAGAGTTTCCAATGCGTACGTATATGTCTTTACTCTGCAAAACTGTATTTCCTTATGAAGTGGTATTCTTACATATCCTTTCGAGAGAAAACTGTCCTGTGCCTTCTCTTTTGAGGCTACACACTTAGACATACACGCAACATGAAAGCTTTTCGACTTACAACGTGTTGTTTAGGAAAAACAAGATAATTTCGCACGATGCGGGATTTCCTTAAAACGTGATTTTCTGAAAAATTTTGACGAAAGAAAATTCTCCTTTTGGTTCTCTTTAGATGCTACATGTTAAGACGTACACGCCACAACAATTCTTTTCGAGATACAACGTGTAGTTTTGGAGATACAAGCTAATTTTGTACGATGCGTTATTTCTTCTCGTAAAGAGTTTCCAATGCGTACGTATATGTCTTTACTCTGCAAAACTGTATTTCCTTATGAAGTGGTATTCTTACATATCCTTTCGAGAGAAAACTGTCCTGTGCCTTCTCTTTTGAGGCTACACACTTAGACATACACGCAACATGAAAGCTTTTCGACTTACAACGTGTTGTTTAGGAAAAACAAGATAATTTCGCACGATGCGGGATTTCCTTAAAACGTGATTTTCTGAAAAATTTTGACGAAAGAAAATTCTCCTTTTGGTTCTCTTTAGATGCTACATGTTAAGACGTACACGCCACAGCAATTCTTTTCGAGATACAACGTGTAGTTTTGGAGATACAAGCTAATTTTGTACGATGCGCTATTTCTTCTCGTAAAGAGTTTCCAATGCGTACGTATATGTCTTTACTCTGCAAAACTGTATTTCCTTATGAAGTGGTATTCTTACATATCCTTTCGAGAGAAAACTGTCCTGTGCCTTCTCTTTTGAGGCTACACACTTAGACATACACGCAACATGAAAGCTTTTCGACTTACAAAGAGTTGTTTAGGAAAAACAAGATAATTTCGCACGATGCGGGATTTCCTTAAAACGTGATTTTCTGAAAAATTTTGACGAAAGAAAATTCTCCTTTTGGTTCTCTTTCGATGCTACATGTTAAGACGTACACGCCACAACAATTCTTTTCGAGATACAACGTGTAGTTTTGGAGATACAAGCTAATTTTGTACGATGCGTTATTTCTTCTCGTAAAGAGTTTCCAATGCGTACGTATATGTCTTTACTCTGCAAAACTGTATTTCCTTATGAAGTGGTATTCTTACATATCCTTTCGAGAGAAAACTGTCCTGTGCCTTCTCTTTTGAGGCTACACACTTAGACATACACGCAACATGAAAGCTTTTCGACTTACAACGTGTTGTTTAGGAAAAACAAGATAATTTCGCACGATGCGGGATTTCCTTAAAACGTGATTTTCTGAAAAATTTTGACGAAAGAAAATTCTCCTTTTGGTTCTCTTTAGATGCTACATGTTAAGACGTACACGCCACAACAATTCTTTTCGAGATACAACGTGTAGTTTTGGAGATACAAGCTAATTTTTTACGATGCGTTATTTCTTCTCGTAAAGAGTTTCCAATGCGTACGTATATGTCTTTACTCTGCAAAACTGTATTTCCTTATGAAGTGGTATTCTTACATATCCTTTCGAGAGAAAACTGTCCTGTGCCTTCTCTTTTGAGGCTACACACTTAGACATACACGCAACATGAAAGCTTTTCGACTTACAACGTGTTGTTTAGGAAAAACAAGATAATTTCGCACGATGCGGGATTTCCTTAAAACGTGATTTTCTGAAAAATTTTGACGAAAGAAAATTCTCCTTTTGGTTCTCTTTAGATGCTACATGTTAAGACGTACACGCCACAACAATTCTTTTCGAGATACAACGTGTAGTTTTGGAGATACAAGCTAATTTTGTACTATGCGTTATTTCTTCTCCTAAAGAGTTTCCAATGCGTACGTATATGTCTTTACTCTGCAAAACTGTATTTCCTTATGAAGTGGTATTCTTACATATCCTTTCGAGAGAAAACTGTCCTGTGCCTTCTCTTTTGAGGCTACACATGAAAGCTTTTCGACTTACAACGTGTTGTTTAGGAAAAACAAGATAATTTCGCACGATGCGGGATTTCCTTAAAACGTGATTTTCTGAAAAATTTTGACGAAAGAAAATTCTCCTTTTGGTTCTCTTTAGATGCTACATGTTAAGACGTACACGCCACAACAATTCTTTTCGAGATACAACGTGTAGTTTTGGAGATACAAGCTAATTTTGTACGATGCGTTATTTCTTCTCGTAAAGAGTTTCCAATGCGTACGTATATGTCTTTACTCTGCAAAACTGTATTTCCTTATGAAGTGGTATTCTTACATATCCTTTCGAGAGAAAACTGTCCTGTGCCTTCTCTTTTGAGGCTACACACTTAGACATACACGCAACATGAAAGCTTTTCGACTTACAACGTGTTGTTTAGGAAAAACAAGATAATTTCGCACGATGCGGGATTTCCTTAAAACGTGATTTTCTGAAAAATTTTGACGAAAGAAAATTCTCCTTTTGGTTCTCTTTAGATGCTACATGTTAAGACGTACACGCCACAACAATTCTTTTCGAGATACAACGTGTAGTTTTGGAGATACAAGCTAATTTTGTACGATGCGTTATTTCTTCTCGTAAAGAGTTTCCAATGCGTACGTATATGTCTTTACTCTGCAAAACTGTATTTCCTTATGAAGTGGTATTCTTACATATCCTTTCGAGAGAAAACTGTCCTGTGCCTTCTCTTTTGAGGCTACACACTTAGACATACACGCAACATGAAAGCTTTTCGACTTACAACGTGTTGTTTAGGAAAAACAAGATAATTTCGCACGATGCGGGATTTCCTTAAAACGTGATTTTCTGAAAAATTTTGACGAAAGAAAATTCTCCTTTTAGTTCTCTTTAGATGCTACATGTTAAGACGTACACGCCACAACAATTCTTTTCGAGATACAACGTGTAGTTTTGGAGATACAAGCTAATTTTGTACGATTTCTTCTCCTAAAGAGTTTCCAATGCGTACGTATATGTCTTTACTCTGCAAAACTGTATTTCCTTATGAAGTGGTATTCTTACATATCCTTTCGAGAGAAAACTGTCCTGTGCCTTCTCTTTTGAGGCTACACACTTAGACATACACGCAACATGAAAGCTTTTCGACTTACAACGTGTTGTTTAGGAAAAACAAGATAATTTCGCACGATGCGGGATTTCCTTAAAACGTGATTTTCTGAAAAATTTTGACGAAAGAAAATTCTCCTTTTGGTTCTCTTTAGATGCTACATGTTAAGACGTACACGCCACAACAATTCTTTTCGAGATACAACGTGTAGTTTTGGAGTTACAAGCTAATTTTGTACGATGCGTTATTTCTTCTCGTAAAGAGTTTCCAATGCGTACGTATATGTCTTTACTCTGCAAAACTGTATTTCCTTATGAAGTGGTATTCTTACATATCCTTTCGAGAGAAAACTGTCCTGTGCCTTCTCTTTTGAGGCTACACACTTAGACATACACGCAACATGAAATCTTTTCGACTTACAACGTGTTGTTTAGGAAAAACAAGATAATTTCACACGATGCGGGATTTCCTTAAAACGTGATTTTCTGAAAAATTTTGACGAAAGAAAATTCTCCTTTTGGTTCTCTTTAGATGCTACATGTTAATACGTACACGCCACAACAATTCTTTTCGAGATACAACGTGTAGTTTTGGAGATACAAGCTAATTTTGTACTATGCGTTATTTCTTCTCGTAGAGTTTCCAATGCGTACGTATATGTCTTTACTCTGCAAAACTGTATTTCCTTATGAAGTGGTATTCTTACATATCCTTTCGAGAGAAAACTGTCCTGTGCCTTCTCTTTTGAGGCTACACACTTAGACATACACGCAACATGAAAGCTTTTCGACTTACAACGTGTTGTTTAGGAAAAACAAGATAATTTCGCACGATGCGGGATTTCCTTAAAACGTGATTTTCTGAAAAATTTTGACGAAAGAAAATTCTCCTTTTGGTTCTCTTTAGATGCTACATGTTAAGACGTACACGCCACAACAATTCTTTTCGAGATACAACGTGTAGTTTTGGAGATACAAGCTAATTTTGTACGATGCGTTATTTCTTCTCGTAAAGAGTTTCCAATGCGTACGTATATGTCTTTACTCTGCAAAACTGTATTTCCTTATGAAGTGGTATTCTTACATATCCTTTCGAGAGAAAACTGTCCTGTGCCTTCTCTTTTGAGGCTACACACTTAGACATACACGCAACATGAAAGCTTTTCGACTTACAACGTGTTGTTTAGGAAAAACAAGATAATTTCGCACCATGCGGGATTTCCTTAAAACGTGATTTTCTGAAAAATTTTGACGAAAGAAAATTCTCCTTTTGGTTCTCTTTAGATGCTACATGTTAAGACGTACACGCCACAACAATTCTTTTCGAGATACAACGTGTAGTTTTGGAGATACAAGCTAATTTTGTACGATGCGTTATTTCTTCTCGTAAAGAGTTTCCAATGCGTACGTATATGTCTTTACTCTGCAAAACTGTATTTCCTTATGAAGTGGTATTCTTACATATCCTTTCGAGAGAAAACTGTCCTGTGCCTTCTCTTTTGAGGCTACACACTTAGACATACACGCAACATGAAAGCTTTTCGACTTACAACGTGTTGTTTAGGAAAAACAAGATAATTTCGCACGATGCGGGATTTCCTTAAAACGTGATTTTCTGAAAAATTTTGACGAAAGAAAATTCTCCTTTTGGTTCTCTTTCGATGCTACATGTTAAGACGTACACGCCACAACAATTCTTTTCGAGATACAACGTGTAGTTTTGGAGATACAAGCTAATTTTGTACGATGCGTTATTTCTTCGCCTAAAGAGTTTCCAATGCGTACGTATATGTCTTTACTCTGCAAAACTGTATTTCCTTATGAAGTGGTATTCTTACATATCCTTTCGAGAGAAAACTGTCCTGTGCCTTCTCTTTTGAGGCTACACACTTAGACATACACGCAACATGAAAGCTTTTCGACTTACAACGTGTTGTTTAGGAAAAACAAGATAATTTCGCACGATGCGGGATTTCCTTAAAACGTGATTTTCTGAAAAATTTTGACGAAAGAAAATTCTCCTTTTGGTTCTCTTTAGATGCTACATGTTAAGACGTACACGCCACAACAATTCTTTTCGAGATACAACGTGTAGTTTTGGATATACAAGCTAATTTTGTACGATGCGCTATTTCTTCTCGTAAAGAGTTTCCAATGCGTACGTATATGTCTTTACTCTGCAAAACTGTATTTCCTTATGAAGTGGTATTCTTACATATCCTTTCGAGAGAAAACTGTCCTGTGCCTTCTCTTTTGAGGCTACACACTTAGACATACACGCAACATGAAAGCTTTTCGACTTACAACGAGTTGTTTAGGAAAAACAAGATAATTTCGCACGATGCGGGATTTCCTTAAAACGTGATTTTCTGAAAAATTTTGACGAAAGAAAATTCTCCTTTTGGTTCTCTTTAGATGCTACATGTTAAGACGTACACGCCACAACAATTCTTTTCGAGATACAACGTGTAGTTTTGGAGATACAAGCTAATTTTGTACGATGCGTTATTTCTTCTCGCAAAGAGTTTCCAATGCGTACGTATATGTCTTTACTCTGCAAAACTGTATTTCCTTATGAAGTGGTATTCTTACATATCCTTTCGAGAGAAAACTGTCCTGTGCCTTCTCTTTTGAGGCTACACACTTAGACATACACGCAACATGAAAGCTTTTCGACTTACAACGTGTTGTTTAGGAAAAACAAGATAATTTCGCACGATGCGGGATTTCCTTAAAACGTGATTTTCTGAAAAATTTTGACGAAAGAAAATTCTCCTTTTGGTTCTCTTTAGATGCTACATGTTAAGACGTACACGCCACAACAATTCTTTTCGAGATACAACGTGTAGTATTGGAGATACAAGCTAATTTTGTACGATGCGTTATTTCTTCTCCTAAAGAGTTTCCAATGCGTACGTATATGTCTTTACTCTGCAAAACTGTATTTCCTTATGAAGTGGTATTCTTACATATCCTTTCGAGAGAAAACTGTCCTGTGCCTTCTCTTGTGAGGCTACACACTTAGACATACACGCAACATGAAAGCTTTTCGACTTACAACGTGTTGTTTAGGAAAAACAAGATAATTTCGCACGATGCGGGATTTCCTTAAAACGTGATTTTCTGAAAAATTTTGACGAAAGAAAATTCTCCTTTTGGTTCTCTTTAGATGCTACATGTTAAGACGTACACGCCACAACAATTCTTTTCGAGATACAACGTGTAGTTTTGGAGATACAAGCTAATTTTGTACGATGCGTTATTTCTTCTCGTAAAGAGTTTCCAATGCGTACGTATATGTCTTTACTCTGCAAAACTGTATTTCCTTATGAAGTGGTATTCTTACATATCCTTTCGAGAGAAAACTGTCCTGTGCCTTCTCTTGTGAGGCTACACACTTAGACATACACGCAACATGAAAGCTTTTCGACTTACAACGTGTTGTTTAGGAAAAACAAGATAATTTCGCACGATGCGGGATTTCCTTAAAACGTGATTTTCTGAAAAATTTTGACGAAAGAAAATTCTCCTTTTGGTTCTCTTTAGATGCTACATGTTAAGACGTACACGCCACAACAATTCTTTTCGAGATACAACGTGTAGTTTTGGAGATACAAGCTAATTTTGTACGATGCGTTATTTCTTCTCGTAAAGAGTTTCCAATGCGTACGTATATGTCTTTACTCTGCAAAACTGTATTTCCTTATGAAGTGGTATTCTTACATATCCTTTCGAGAGAAAACTGTCCTGTGCCTTCTCTTTTGAGGCTACACACTTAGACATACACGCAACATGAAAGCTTTTCGACTTACAACGTGTTGTTTAGGAAAAACAAGATAATTTCGCACGATGCGGGATTTCCTTAAAACGTGATTTTCTGAAAAATTTTGACGAAAGAAAATTCTCCTTTTGGTTCTCTTTAGATGCTACATGTTAAGACGTACACGCCACAACAATTCTTTTCGAGATACAACGTGTAGTTTTGGAGATACAAGCTAATTTTGTACGATGCGTTATTTCTTCTCGTAAAGAGTTTCCAATGCGTACGTATATGTCTTTACTCTGCAAAACTGTATTTCCTTATGAAGTGGTATTCTTACATATCCTTTCGAGAGAAAACTGTCCTGTGCCTTCTCTTTTGAGGCTACACACTTAGACATACACGCAACATGAAAGCTTTTCGACTTACAACGTGTTGTTTAGGAAAAACAAGATAATTTCGCACGATGCGGGATTTCCTTAAAACGTGATTTTCTGAAAAATTTTGACGAAAGAAAATTCTCCTTTTGGTTCTCTTTAGATGCTACATGTTAAGCCGTACACGCCACAACAATTCTTTTCGAGTACAACGTGTAGTTTTGGAGATACAAGCTAATTTTGTACGATGCGTTATTTCTTCTCGTAAAGAGTTTCCAATGCGTACGTATATGTCTTTACTCTGCAAAACTGTATTTCCTTATGAAGTGGTATTCTTACATATCCTTTCGAGAGAAAACTGTCCTGTGCCTTCTCTTTTGAGGCTACACACTTAGACATACACGCAACATGAAAGCTTTTCGACTTACAACGTGTTGTTTAGGAAAAACAAGATAATTTCGCACGATGCGGGATTTCCTTAAAACGTGATTTTCTGAAAAATTTTGACGAAAGAAAATTCTCCTTTGGTTCTCTTTAGATGCTACATGTTAAGACGTACACGCCACAACAATTCTTTTCGAGTACAACGTGTAGTTTTGGAGATACAAGCTAATTTTGTACGATGCGTTATTTCTTCTCGTAAAGAGTTTCCAATGCGTACGTATATGTCTTTACTCTGCAAAACTGTATTTCCTTATGAAGTGGTATTCTTACATATCCTTTCGAGAGAAAACTGTCCTGTGCCTTCTCTTTTGAGGCTACACACTTAGACATACACGCAACATGAAAGCTTTTCGACTTACAACGTGTTGTTTAGGAAAACAAGATAATTTCGCACGATGCGGGATTTCCTTAAAACGTGATTTTCTGAAAAATTTTCACGAAAGAAAATTCTCCTTTTGGTACTCTTTAGATGCTACATGTTAAGACGTACACGCCACAACAATTCTTTTCGAGATACAACGTGTAGTATTGGAGATACAAGCTAATTTTGTACGATGCGTTATTTCTTCTCCTAAAGAGTTTCCAATGCGTACGTATATGTCTTTACTCTGCAAAACTGTATTTCCTTATGAAGTGGTATTCTTACATATCCTTTCGAGAGAAAACTGTCCTGTGCCTTCTCTTTTGAGGCTACACACTTAGACATACATGCAACATGAAAGCTTTTCGACTTACAACGTGTTGTTTAGGAAAAACAAGATAATTTCGCACGATGCGGGATTTCCTTAAAACGTGATTTTCTGAAAAATTTTGACGAAAGAAAATTCTCCTTTTGGTTCTCTTTAGATGCTACATGTTAAGACGTACACGCCACAACAATTCTTTTCGAGATACAACGTGTAGTTTTGGAGATACAAGCTAATTTTGTACGATGCGTTATTTCTTCGCCTAAAGAGTTTCCAATGCGTACGTATATGTCTTTACTCTGCAAAACTGTATTTCCTTATGAAGTGGTATTCTTACATATCCTTTCGAGAGAAAACTGTCCTGTGCCTTCTCTTTTGAGGCTACACACTTAGACATACACGCAACATGAAAGCTTTTCGACTTACAACGTGTTGTTTAGGAAAAACAAGATAATTTCGCACGATGCGGGATTTCCTTAAAACGTGATTTTCTGAAAAATTTTGACGAAAGAAAATTCTCCTTTTGGTTCTCTTTCGATGCTACATGTTAAGACGTACACGCCACAACAATTCTTTTCGAGATACAACGTGTAGTTTTGGAGATACAAGCTAATTTTGTACGATGCGTTATTTCTTCTCCTAAAGAGTTTCCAATGCGTACGTATATGTCTTTACTCTGCAAAACTGTATTTCCTTATGAAGTGGTATTCTTACATATCCTTTCGAGAGAAAACTGTCCTGTGCCTTCTCTTTTGAGGCTACACACTTAGACATACACGCAACATGAAAGCTTTTCGACTTACAACGTGTTGTTTAGGAAAAACAAGATAATTTCGCACGATGCGGGATTTCCTTAAAACGTGATTTTCTGAAAAATTTTGACGAAAGAAAATTCTCCTTTTGGTTCTCTTTAGATGCTACATGTTAAGACGTACACGCCACAACAATTCTTTTCGAGATACAACGTGTAGTTTTGGAGATACAAGCTAATTTTGTACGATGCGTTATTTCTTCTCGTAAAGAGTTTCCAATGCGTACGTATATGTCTTTACTCTGCAAAACTGTATTTCCTTATGAAGTGGTATTCTTACATATCCTTTCGAGAGAAAACTGTCCTGTGCCTTCTCTTTTGAGGCTACACACTTAGACATACACGCAACATGAAAGCTTTTCGACTTACAACGTGTTGTTTAGGAAAAACAAGATAATTTCGCACGATGCGGGATTTCCTTAAAACGTGATTTTCTGAAAAATTTTGACGAAAGAAAATTCTCCTTTTGGTTCTCTTTAGATGCTACATGTTAAGACGTACACGCCACAACAATTCTTTTCGAGATACAACGTGTAGTTTTGGAGATACAAGCTAATTTTGTACGATGCGTTATTTCTTCTCGTAAAGAGTTTCCAATGCGTACGTATATGTCTTTACTCTGCAAAACTGTATTTCCTTATGAAGTGGTATTCTTACATATCCTTTCGAGAGAAAACTGTCCTGTGCCTTCTCTTTTGAGGCTACACACTTAGACATACACGCAACATGAAAGCTTTTCGACTTACAACGTGTTGTTTAGGAAAAACAAGATAATTTCGCACGATGCGGGATTTCCTTAAAACGTGATTTTCTGAAAAATTTTGACGAAAGAAAATTCTCCTTTTGGTTCTCTTTAGATGCTACATGTTAAGACGTACACGCCACAACAATTCTTTTCGAGATACAACGTGTAGTTTTGGAGATACAAGCTAATTTTGTACGATGCGTTATTTCTTCTCGTAAAGAGTTTCCAATGCGTACGTATATGTCTTTACTCTGCAAAACTGTATTTCCTTATGAAGTGGTATTCTTACATATCCTTTCGAGAGAAAACTGTCCTGTGCCTTCTCTTTTGAGGCTACACACTTAGACATACACGCAACATGAAAGCTTTTCGACTTACAACGTGTTGTTTAGGAAAAACAAGATAATTTCGCACGATGCGGGATTTCCTTAAAACGTGATTTTCTGAAAAATTTTGACGAAAGAAAATTCTCCTTTTGGTTCTCTTTAGATGCTACATGTTAAGACGTACACGCCACAACAATTCTTTTCGAGATACAACGTGTAGTTTTGGAGATACAAGCTAATTTTGTACTATGCGTTATTTCTTCTCGTAAAGAGTTTCCAATGCGTACGTATATGTCTTTACTCTGCAAAACTGTATTTCCTTATGAAGTGGTATTCTTACATATCCTTTCGAGAGAAAACTGTCCTGTGCCTTCTCTTTTGAGGCTACACATTTAGACATACACGCAACATGAAAGCTTTTCGACTTACAACGTGTTGTTTAGGAAAAACAAGATAATTTCGCACGATGCGGGATTTCCTTAAAACGTGATTTTCTGAAAAATTTTGACGAAAGAAAATTCTCCTTTTGGTTCTCTTTAGATGCTACATGTTAAGACGTACACGCCACAACAATTCTTTTCGAGATACAACGTGTAGTATTGGAGATACAAGCTAATTTTGTACGATGCGTTATTTCTTCTCTTAAAGAGTTTCCAATGCGTACGTATATGTCTTTACTCTGCAAAACTGTATTTCCTTATGAAGTGGTATTCTTACATATCCTTTCGAGAGAAAACTGTCCTGTGCCTTCTCTTTTGAGGCTACACACTTAGACATACACGCAACATGAAAGCTTTTCGACTTACAACGTGTTGTTTAGGAAAAACAAGATAATTTCGCACGATGCGGGATTTCCTTAAAACGTGATTTTCTGAAAAATTTTGACGAAAGAAAATTCTCCTTTTGGTTCTCTTTAGATGCTACATGTTAAGACGTACACGCCACAACAATTCTTTTCGAGATACAACGTGTAGTTTTGGAGATACAAGCTAATTTTGTACGATGCGTTATTTCTTCTCCTAAAGAGTTTCCAATGCGTACGTATATGTCTTTACTCTGCAAAACTGTATTTCCTTATGAAGTGGTATTCTTACATATCCTTTCGAGAGAAAACTGTCCTGTGCCTTCTCTTTTGAGGCTACACACTTAGACATACACGCAACATGAAAGCTTTTCGACTTACAACGTGTTGTTTAGGAAAAACAAGATAATTTCGCACGATGCGGGATTTCCTTAAAACGTGATTTTCTGAAAAATTTTGACGAAAGAAAATTCTCCTTTTGGTTCTCTTTAGATGCTACATGTTAAGACGTACACGCCACAACAATTCTTTTCGAGATACAACGTGTAGTTTTGGAGATACAAGCTAATTTTGTACGATGCGTTATTTCTTCTCGTAAAGAGTTTCCAATGCGTACGTATATGTCTTTACTCTGCAAAACTGTATTTCCTTATGAAGTGGTATTCTTACATATCCTTTCGAGAGAAAACTGTCCTGTGCCTTCTCTTTTGAGGCTACACATTTAGACATACACGCAACATGAAATCTTTTCGACTTACAACGTGTTGTTTAGGAAAAACAAGATAATTTCACACGATGCGGGATTTCCTTAAAACGTGATTTTCTGAAAAATTTTGACGAAAGAAAATTCTCCTTTTGGTTCTCTTTAGATGCTACATGTTAAGACGTACACGCCACAACAATTCTTTTCGAGATACAACGTGTAGTTTTGGAGATACAAGCTAATTTTGTACTATGCGGTATTTCTTCTCGTAAAGAGTTTCCAATGCGTACGTATATGTCTTTACTCTGCAAAACTGTATTTCCTTATGAAGTGGTATTCTTACATATCCTTTCGAGAGAAAACTGTCCTGTGCCTTCTCTTTTGAGGCTACACACTTAGACATACACGCAACATGAAAGCTTTTCGACTTACAACGTGTTGTTTAGGAAAAACAAGATAATTTCGCACGATGCGGGATTTCCTTAAAACGTGATTTTCTGAAAAATTTTGACGAAAGAAAATTCTCCTTTTGGTTCTCTTTAGATGCTACATGTTAAGACGTACACGCCACAACAATTCTTTTCGAGATACAACGTGTAGTATTGGAGATACAAGCTAATTTTGTACGATGCGTTATTTCTTCTCGTAAAGAGTTTCCAATGCGTACGTATATGTCTTTACTCTGCAAAACTGTATTTCCTTATGAAGTGGTATTCTTACATATCCTTTCGAGAGAAAACTGTCCTGTGCCTTCTCTTTTGAGGCTACACACTTAGACATACACGCAACATGAAAGCTTTTCGACTTACAACGTGTTGTTTAGGAAAAACAAGATAATTTCGCACGATGCGGGATTTCCTTAAAACGTGATTTTCTGAAAAATTTTGACGAAAGAAAATTCTCCTTTTGGTTCTCTTTAGATGCTACATGTTAAGACGTACACGCCACAACAATTCTTTTCGAGATACAACGTGTAGTTTTGGAGATACAAGCTAATTTTGTACGATGCGTTATTTCTTCTCGTAAAGAGTTTCCAATGCGTACGTATATGTCTTTACTCTGCAAAACTGTATTTCCTTATGAAGTGGTATTCTTACATATCCTTTCGAGAGAAAACTGTCCTGTGCCTTCTCTTTTGAGGCTACACACTTAGACATACACGCAACATGAAAGCTTTTCGACTTACAACGTGTTGTTTAGGAAAAACAAGATAATTTCGCACGATGCGGGATTTCCTTAAAACGTGATTTTCTGAAAAATTTTGACGAAAGAAAATTCTCCTTTTGGTTCTCTTTCGATGCTACATGTTAAGACGTACACGCCACAACAATTCTTTTCGAGATACAACGTGTAGTTTTGGAGATACAAGCTAATTTTGTACGATGCGTTATTTCTTCTCGTAAAGAGTTTCCAATGCGTACGTATATGTCTTTACTCTGCAAAACTGTATTTCCTTATGAAGTGGTATTCTTACATATCCTTTCGAGAGAAAACTGTCCTGTGCCTTCTCTTTTGAGGCTACACATTAGACATACACGCAACATGAAAGCTTTTCGACTTACAACGTGTTGTTTAGGAAAAACAAGATAATTTCGCACGATGCGGGATTTCCTTAAAACGTGATTTTCTGAAAAATTTTGACGAAAGAAAATTCTCCTTTTGGTTCTCTTTAGATGCTACATGTTAAGACGTACACGCCACAACAATTCTTTTCGAGATACAACGTGTAGTTTTGGATATACAAGCTAATTTTGTACGATGCGCTATTTCTTCTCGTAAAGAGTTTCCAATGCGTACGTATATGTCTTTACTCTGCAAAACTGTATTTCCTTATGAAGTGGTATTCTTACATATCCTTTCGAGAGAAAACTGTCCTGTGCCTTCTCTTTTGAGGCTACACACTTAGACATACACGCAACATGAAAGCTTTTCGACTTACAACGAGTTGTTTAGGAAAAACAAGATAATTTCGCACGATGCGGGATTTCCTTAAAACGTGATTTTCTGAAAAATTTTGACGAAAGAAAATTCTCCTTTTGGTTCTCTTTAGATGCTACATGTTAAGACGTACACGCCACAACAATTCTTTTCGAGTACAACGTGTAGTTTTGGAGATACAAGCTAATTTTGTAAGATGCGTTATTTCTTCTCGTAAAGAGTTTCCAATGCGTACGTATATGTCTTTACTCTGCAAAACTGTATTTCCTTATGAAGTGGTATTCTTACATATCCTTTCGAGAGAAAACTGTCCTGTGCCTTCTCTTTTGAGGCTACACACGTAGACATACACGCAACATGAAAGCTTTTCGACTTACAACGTGTTGTTTAGGAAAAACAAGATAATTTCGCACGATGCGGGATTTCCTTAAAACGTGATTTTCTGAAAAATTTTGACGAAAGAAAATTCTCCTTTTGGTTCTCTTTAGATGCTACATGTTAAGACGTACACGCCACAACAATTCTTTTCGAGATACAACGTGTAGTTTTGGAGATACAAGCTAATTTTGTACGATGCGTTATTTCTTCTCGTAAAGAGTTTCCAATGCGTACGTATATGTCTTTACTCTGCAAAACTGTATTTCCTTATGAAGTGGTATTCTTACATATCCTTTCGAGAGAAAACTGTCCTGTGCCTTCTCTTTTGAGGCTACACACGTAGACATACACGCAACATGAAAGCTTTTCGACTTACAACGTGTTGTTTAGGAAAAACAAGATAATTTCGCACGATGCGGGATTTCCTTAAAACGTGATTTTCTGAAAAATTTTGACGAAAGAAAATTCTCCTTTTGGTTCTCTTTAGATGCTACATGTTAAGACGTACACGCCACAACAATTCTTTTCGAGATACAACGTGTAGTTTTGGAGATACAAGCTAATTTTGTACGATGCGTTATTTCTTCTCGTAAAGAGTTTCCAATGCGTACGTATATGTCTTTACTCTGCAAAACTGTATTTCCTTATGAAGTGGTATTCTTACATATCCTTTCGAGAGAAAACTGTCCTGTGCCTTCTCTTTTGAGGCTACACACTTAGACATACACGCAACATGAAATCTTTTCGACTTACAACGTGTTGTTTAGGAAAAACAAGATAATTTCGCACGATGCGGGATTTCCTTAAAACGTGATTTTCTGAAAAATTTTGACGAAAGAAAATTCTCCTTTTGGTTCTCTTTAGATGCTACATGTTAAGACGTACACGCCACAACAATTCTTTTCGAGATACAACGTGTAGTTTTGGAGATACAAGCTAATTTTGTACTATGCGTTATTTCTTCTCGTAAAGAGTTTCCAATGCGTACGTATATGTCTTTACTCTGCAAAACTGTATTTCCTTATGAAGTGGTATTCTTACATATCCTTTCGAGAGAAAACTGTCCTGTGCCTTCTCTTTTGAGGCTACACACTTAGACATACACGCAACATGAAAGCTTTTCGACTTACAACGTGTTGTTTAGGAAAAACAAGATAATTTCGCACGATGCGGGATTTCCTTAAAACGTGATTTTCTGAAAAATTTTGACGAAAGAAAATTCTCCTTTTGGTTCTCTTTAGATGCTACATGTTAAGACGTACACGCCACAACAATTCTTTTCGAGATACAACGTGTAGTTTTGGAGATACAAGCTAATTTTGTACGATGCGTTATTTCTTCTCGTAAAGAGTTTCCAATGCGTACGTATATGTCTTTACTCTGCAAAACTGTATTTCCTTATGAAGTGGTATTCTTACATATCCTTTCGAGAGAAAACTGTCCTGTGCCTTCTCTTTTGAGGCTACACACTTAGACATACACGCAACATGAAAGCTTTTCGACTTACAACGTGTTGTTTAGGAAAAACAAGATAATTTCGCACGATGCGGGATTTCCTTAAAACGTGATTTTCTGAAAAATTTTGACGAAAGAAAATTCTCCTTTTGGTTCTCTTTAGATGCTACATGTTAAGACGTACACGCCACAACAATTCTTTTCGAGATACAACGTGTAGTTTTGGAGATACAAGCTAATTTTGTACGATGCGTTATTTCTTCTCTAAAGAGTTTCCAATGCGTACGTATATGTCTTTACTCTGCAAAACTGTATTTCCTTATGAAGTGGTATTCTTACATATCCTTTCGAGAGAAAACTGTCCTGTGCCTTCTCTTTTGAGGCTACACACTTAGACATACACGCAACATGAAAGCTTTTCGACTTACAACGTGTTGTTTAGGAAAAACAAGATAATTTCGCACGATGCGGGATTTCCTTAAAACGTGATTTTCTGAAAAATTTTGACGAAAGAAAATTCTCCTTTTGGTTCTCTTTAGATGCTACATGTTAAGACGTACACGCCACAACAATTCTTTTCGAGATACAACGTGTAGTTTTGGAGATACAAGCTAATTTTGTACGATGCGTTATTTCTTCTCCTAAAGAGTTTCCAATGCGTACGTATATGTCTTTACTCTGCAAAACTGTATTTCCTTATGAAGTGGTATTCTTACATATCCTTTCGAGAGAAAACTGTCCTGTGCCTTCTCTTTTGAGGCTACACACTTAGACATACACGCAACATGAAAGCTTTTCGACTTACAACGTGTTGTTTAGGAAAAACAAGATAATTTCGCACGATGCGGGATTTCCTTAAAACGTGATTTTCTGAAAAATTTTGACGAAAGAAAATTCTCCTTTTGGTTCTCTTTAGATGCTACATGTTAAGACGTACACGCCACAACAATTCTTTTCGAGATACAACGTGTAGTTTTGGAGATACAAGCTAATTTTGTACGATGCGTTATTTCTTCTCGTAAAGAGTTTCCAATGCGTACGTATATGTCTTTACTCTGCAAAACTGTATTTCCTTATGAAGTGGTATTCTTACATATCCTTTCGAGAGAAAACTGTCCTGTGCCTTCTCTTTTGAGGCTACACACTTAGACATACACACAACATGAAAGCTTTTCGACTTACAACGTGTTGTTTAGGAAAAACAAGATAATTTCGCACGATGCGGGATTTCCTTAAAACGTGATTTTCTGAAAAATTTTGACGAAAGAAAATTCTCCTTTTGGTTCTCTTTAGATGCTACATGTTAAGACGTACACGCCACAACAATTCTTTTCGAGATACAACGTGTAGTTTTGGAGATACAAGCTAATTTTGTACGATGCGTTATTTCTTCTCGTAAAGAGTTTCCAATGCGTACGTATATGTCTTTACTCTGCAAAACTGTATTTCCTTATGATGTGGTATTCTTACATATCCTTTCGAGAGAAAACTGTCCTGTGCCTTCTCTTTTGAGGCTACACACTTAGACATACACGCAACATGAAAGCTTTTCGAGTTACAACGTGTTGTTTAGGAAAAACAAGATAATTTCGCACGATGCGGGATTTCCTTAAAACGTGATTTTCTGAAAAATTTTGACGAAAGAAAATTCTCCTTTTGGTTCTCTTTAGATGCTACATGTTAAGACGTACACGCCACAACAATTCTTTTCGAGATACAACGTGTAGTTTTGGAGATACAAGCTAATTTTGTACGATGCGTTATTTCTTCTCGTAAAGAGTTTCCAATGCGTACGTATATGTCTTTACTCTGCAAAACTGTATTTCCTTATGAAGTGGTATTCTTACATATCCTTTCGAGAGAAAACTGTCCTGTGCCTTCTCTTTTGAGGCTACACACTTAGACATACACGCAACATGAAAGCTTTTCGACTTACAACGTGTTGTTTAGGAAAAACAAGATAATTTCGCACGATGCGGGATTTCCTTAAAACGTGATTTTCTGAAAAATTTTGACGAAAGAAAATTCTCCTTTTGGTTCTCTTTAGATGCTACATGTTAAGACGTACACGCCACAACAATTCTTTTCGAGATACAACGTGTAGTTTTGGAGATACAAGCTAATTTTGTACGATGCGTTATTTCTTCTCTAAAGAGTTTCCAATGCGTACGTATATGTCTTTACTCTGCAAAACTGTATTTCCTTATGAAGTGGTATTCTTACATATCCTTTCGAGAGAAAACTGTCCTGTGCCTTCTCTTTTGAGGCTACACACTTAGACATACACGCAACATGAAAGCTTTTCGACTTACAACGTGTTGTTTAGGAAAAACAAGATAATTTCGCACGATGCGGGATTTCCTTAAAACGTGATTTTCTGAAAAATTTTGACGAAAGAAAATTCTCCTTTTGGTTCTCTTTAGATGCTACATGTTAAGACGTACACGCCACAACAATTCTTTTCGAGATACAACGTGTAGTTTTGGAGATACAAGCTAATTTTGTACGATGCGTTATTTCTTCTCGTAAAGAGTTTCCAATGCGTACGTATATGTCTTTACTCTGCAAAACTGTATTTCCTTATGATGTGGTATTCTTACATATCCTTTCGAGAGAAAACTGTCCTGTGCCTTCTCTTTTGAGGCTACACACTTAGACATATACGCAACATGAAAGCTTTTCGAGTTACAACGTGTTGTTTAGGAAAAACAAGATAATTTCGCACGATGCGGGATTTCCTTAAAACGTGATTTTCTGAAAAATATTGACGAAAGAAAATTCTCCTTTTGGTTCTCTTTAGATGCTACATGTTAAGACGTACACGCCACAACAATTCTTTTCGAGATACAACGTGTAGTTTTGGAGATACAAGCTAATTTTGTACGATGCGTTATTTCTTCTCGTAAAGAGTTTCCAATGCGTACGTATATGTCTTTACTCTGCAAAACTGTATTTCCTTATGAAGTGGTATTCTTACATATCCTTTCGAGAGAAAACTGTCCTGTGCCTTCTCTTTTGAGGCTACACACTTAGACATACACGCAACATGAAAGCTTTTCGACTTACAACGTGTTGTTTAGGAAAAACAAGATAATTTCGCACGATGCGGGATTTCCTTAAAACGTGATTTTCTGAAAAATTTTGACGAAAGAAAATTCTCCTTTTGGTTCTCTTTAGATGCTACATGTTAAGACGTACACGCCACAACAATTCTTTTCGAGATACAACGTGTAGTTTTGGAGATACAAGCTAATTTTGTACGATGCGTTATTTCTTCTCGTAAAGAGTTTCCAATGCGTACGTATATGTCTTTACTCTGCAAAACTGTATTTCCTTATGAAGTGGTATTCTTACATATCCTTTCGAGAGAAAACTGTCCTGTGCCTTCTCTTTTGAGGCTACACCCTTAGACATACACGCAACATGAAAGCTTTTCGACTTACAACGTGTTGTTTAGGAAAAACAAGATAATTTCGCACGATGCGGGATTTCCTTAAAACGTGATTTTCTGAAAAATTTTGACGAAAGAAAATTCTCCTTTTGGTTCTCTTTAGATGCTACATGTTAAGACGTACACGCCACAACAATTCTTTTCGAGATACAACGTGTAGTTTTGGAGATACAAGCTAATTTTGTACGATGCGTTATTTCTTCTCCTAAAGAGTTTCCAATGCGTACGTATATGTCTTTACTCTGCAAAACTGTATTTCCTTATGAAGTGGTATTCTTACATATCCTTTCGAGAGAAAACTGTCCTGTGCCTTCTCTTGTGAGGCTACACACTTAGACATACACGCAACATGAAAGCTTTTCGACTTACAACGTGTTGTTTAGGAAAAACAAGATAATTTCGCACGATGCGGGATTTCCTTAAAACGTGATTTTCTGAAAAATTTTGACGAAAGAAAATTCTCCTTTTGGTTCTCTTTAGATGCTACATGTTAAGACGTACACGCCACAACAATTCTTTTCGAGATACAACGTGTAGTTTTGGAGATACAAGCTAATTTTGTACGATGCGTTATTTCTTCTCGTAAAGAGTTTCCAATGCGTACGTATATGTCTTTACTCTGCAAAACTGTATTTCCTTATGAAGTGGTATTCTTACATATCCTTTCGAGAGAAAACTGTCCTGTGCCTTCTCTTTTGAGGCTACACACTTAGACATACACGCAACATGAAAGCTTTTCGACTTACAACGTGTTGTTTAGGAAAAACAAGATAATTTCGCACGATGTGGGATTTCCTTAAAACGTGATTTTCTGAAAAATTTTGACGAAAGAAAATTCTCCTTTTGGTTCTCTTTAGATGCTACATGTTAAGACGTACACGCCACAACAATTCTTTTCGAGATACAACGTGTAGTTTTGGAGATACAAGCTAATTTTGTACGATGCGTTATTTCTTCTCGTAAAGAGTTTCCAATGCGTACGTATATGTCTTTACTCTGCAAAACTGTATTTCCTTATGATGTGGTATTCTTACATATCCTTTCGAGAGAAAACTGTCCTGTGCCTTCTCTTTCGAGGCTACACACTTAGACATACACGCAACATGAAAGCTTTTCGAGTTACAACGTGTTGTTTAAGAAAAACAAGATAATTTCGCACGATGCGGGATTTCCTTAAAACGTGATTTTCTGAAAAATTTTGACGAAAGAAAATTCTCCTTTTGGTTCTCTTTAGATGCTACATGTTAAGACGTACACGCCACAACAATTCTTTTCGAGATACAACGTGTAGTTTTGGAGATACAAGCTAATTTTGTACGATGCGTTATTTCTTCTCGTAAAGAGTTTCCAATGCGTACGTATATGTCTTTACTCTGCAAAACTGTATTTCCTTATGAAGTGGTATTCTTACATATCCTTTCGAGAGAAAACTGTCCTGTGCCTTCTCTTTTGAGGCTACACCCTTAGACATACACGCAACATGAAAGCTTTTCGACTTACAACGTGTTGTTTAGAAAAACAAGATAATTTCGCACGATGCGGGATTTCCTTAAAACGTGATTTTCTGAAAAATTTTGACGAAAGAAAATTCTCCTTTTGGTTCTCTTTAGATGCTACATGTTAAGACGTACACGCCACAACAATTCTTTTCGAGATACAACGTGTAGTTTTGGAGATACAAGCTAATTTTGTACGATGCGTTATTTCTTCTCGTAAAGAGTTTCCAATGCGTACGTATATGTCTTTACTCTGCAAAACTGTATTTCCTTATGAAGTGGTATTCTTACATATCCTTTCGAGAGAAAACTGTCCTGTGCCTTCTCTTTTGAGGCTACACACTTAGACATACACGCAACATGAAAGCTTTTCGACTTACAACGTGTTGTTTAGGAAAAACAAGATAATTTCGCACGATGCGGGATTTCCTTAAAACGTGATTTTCTGAAAAATTTTGACGAAAGAAAATTCTCCTTTTGGTTCTCTTTAGATGCTACATGTTAAGCCGTACACGCCACAACAATTCTTTTCGAGTACAACGTGTAGTTTTGGAGATACAAGCTAATTTTGTACGATGCGTTATTTCTTCTCGTAAAGAGTTTCCAATGCGTACGTATATGTCTTTACTCTGCAAAACTGTATTTCCTTATGAAGTGGTATTCTTACATATCCTTTCGAGAGAAAACTGTCCTGTGCCTTCTCTTTTGAGGCTACACACTTAGACATACACGCAACATGAAAGCTTTTCGACTTACAACGTGTTGTTTAGGAAAAACAAGATAATTTCGCACGATGCGGGATTTCCTTAAAACGTGATTTTCTGAAAAATTTTGACGAAAGAAAATTCTCCTTTTGGTTCTCTTTAGATGCTACATGTTAAGACGTACACGCCACAACAATTCTTTTCGAGTACAACGTGTAGTTTTGGAGATACAAGCTAATTTTGTACGATGCGTTATTTCTTCTCGTAAAGAGTTTCCAATGCGTACGTATATGTCTTTACTCTGCAAAACTGTATTTCCTTATGAAGTGGTATTCTTACATATCCTTTCGAGAGAAAACTGTCCTGTGCCTTCTCTTTTGAGGCTACACACTTAGACATACACGCAACATGAAAGCTTTTCGACTTACAACGTGTTGTTTAGGAAAACAAGATAATTTCGCACGATGCGGGATTTCCTTAAAACGTGATTTTCTGAAAAATTTTGACGAAAGAAAATTCTCCTTTTGGTACTCTTTAGATGCTACATGTTAAGACGTACACGCCACAACAATTCTTTTCGAGATACAACGTGTAGTATTGGAGATACAAGCTAATTTTGTACGATGCGTTATTTCTTCTCCTAAAGAGTTTCCAATGCGTACGTATATGTCTTTACTCTGCAAAACTGTATTTCCTTATGAAGTGGTATTCTTACATATCCTTTCGAGAGAAAACTGTCCTGTGCCTTCTCTTTTGAGGCTACACACTTAGACATACATGCAACATGAAAGCTTTTCGACTTACAACGTGTTGTTTAGGAAAAACAAGATAATTTCGCACGATGCGGGATTTCCTTAAAACGTGATTTTCTGAAAAATTTTGACGAAAGAAAATTCTCCTTTTGGTTCTCTTTAGATGCTACATGTTAAGACGTACACGCCACAACAATTCTTTTCGAGATACAACGTGTAGTTTTGGAGATACAAGCTAATTTTGTACGATGCGTTATTTCTTCGCCTAAAGAGTTTCCAATGCGTACGTATATGTCTTTACTCTGCAAAACTGTATTTCCTTATGAAGTGGTATTCTTACATATCCTTTCGAGAGAAAACTGTCCTGTGCCTTCTCTTTTGAGGCTACACACTTAGACATACACGCAACATGAAAGCTTTTCGACTTACAACGTGTTGTTTAGGAAAAACAAGATAATTTCGCACGATGCGGGATTTCCTTAAAACGTGATTTTCTGAAAAATTTTGACGAAAGAAAATTCTCCTTTTGGTTCTCTTTCGATGCTACATGTTAAGACGTACACGCCACAACAATTCTTTTCGAGATACAACGTGTAGTTTTGGAGATACAAGCTAATTTTGTACGATGCGTTATTTCTTCTCCTAAAGAGTTTCCAATGCGTACGTATATGTCTTTACTCTGCAAAACTGTATTTCCTTATGAAGTGGTATTCTTACATATCCTTTCGAGAGAAAACTGTCCTGTGCCTTCTCTTTTGAGGCTACACACTTAGACATACACGCAACATGAAAGCTTTTCGACTTACAACGTGTTGTTTAGGAAAAACAAGATAATTTCGCACGATGCGGGATTTCCTTAAAACGTGATTTTCTGAAAAATTTTGACGAAAGAAAATTCTCCTTTTGGTTCTCTTTAGATGCTACATGTTAAGACGTACACGCCACAACAATTCTTTTCGAGATACAACGTGTAGTTTTGGAGATACAAGCTAATTTTGTACGATGCGTTATTTCTTCTCCTAAAGAGTTTCCAATGCGTACGTATATGTCTTTACTCTGCAAAACTGTATTTCCTTATGAAGTGGTATTCTTACATATCCTTTCGAGAGAAAACTGTCCTGTGCCTTCTCTTTTGAGGCTACACACTTAGACATACACGCAACATGAAAGCTTTTCGACTTACAACGTGTTGTTTAGGAAAAACAAGATAATTTCGCACGATGCGGGATTTCTTTAAAACGTGATTTTCTGAAAAATTTTGACGAAAGAAAATTCTCCTTTTGGTTCTCTTTAGATGCTACATGTTAAGACGTACACGCCACAACAATTCTTTTCGAGATACAACGTGTAGTTTTGGAGATACAAGCTAATTTTGTACGATGCGTTATTTCTTCTCGTAAAGAGTTTCCAATGCGTACGTATATGTCTTTACTCTGCAAAACTGTATTTCCTTATGAAGTGGTATTCTTACATATCCTTTCGAGAGAAAACTGTCCTGTGCCTTCTCTTTTGAGGCTACACACTTAGACATACACGCAACATGAAAGCTTTTCGACTTACAACGTGTTGTTTAGGAAAAACAAGATAATTTCGCACGATGCGGGATTTCCTTAAAACGTGATTTTCTGAAAAATTTTGACGAAAGAAAATTCTCCTTTTGGTTCTCTTTAGATGCTACATGTTAAGACGTACACGCCACAACAATTCTTTTCGAGATACAACGTGTAGTTTTGGAGATACAAGCTAATTTTGTACGATGCGTTATTTCTTCTCGTAAAGAGTTTCCAATGCGTACGTATATGTCTTTACTCTGCAAAACTGTATTTCCTTATGAAGTGGTATTCTTACATATCCTTTCGAGAGAAAACTGTCCTGTGCCTTCTCTTTTGAGGCTACACACTTAGACATACACGCAACATGAAAGCTTTTCGACTTACAACGTGTTGTTTAGGAAAAACAAGATAATTTCGCACGATGCGGGATTTCCTTAAAACGTGATTTTCTGAAAAATTTTGACGAAAGAAAATTCTCCTTTTGGTTCTCTTTAGATGCTACATGTTAAGACGTACACGCCACAACAATTCTTTTCGAGATACAACGTGTAGTTTTGGAGATACAAGCTAATTTTGTACTATGCGTTATTTCTTCTCGTAAAGAGTTTCCAATGCGTACGTATATGTCTTTACTCTGCAAAACTGTATTTCCTTATGAAGTGGTATTCTTACATATCCTTTCGAGAGAAAACTGTCCTGTGCCTTCTCTTTTGAGGCTACACATTTAGACATACACGCAACATGAAAGCTTTTCGACTTACAACGTGTTGTTTAGGAAAAACAAGATAATTTCGCACGATGCGGGATTTCCTTAAAACGTGATTTTCTGAAAAATTTTGACGAAAGAAAATTCTCCTTTTGGTTCTCTTTAGATGCTACATGTTAAGACGTACACGCCACAACAATTCTTTTCGAGATACAACGTGTAGTTTTGGAGATACAAGCTAATTTTGTACGATGCGTTATTTCTTCTCGTAAAGAGTTTCCAATGCGTACGTATATGTCTTTACTCTGCAAAACTGTATTTCCTTATGAAGTGGTATTCTTACATATCCTTTCGAGAGAAAACTGTCCTGTGCCTTCTCTTTTGAGGCTACACCCTTAGACATACACGCAACATGAAAGCTTTTCGACTTACAACGTGTTGTTTAGGAAAAACAAGATAATTTCGCACGATGCGGGATTTCCTTAAAACGTGATTTTCTGAAAAATTTTGACGAAAGAAAATTCTCCTTTTGGTTCTCTTTAGATGCTACATGTTAAGACGTACACGCCACAACAATTCTTTTCGAGATACAACGTGTAGTTTTGGAGATACAAGCTAATTTTGTACGATGCGTTATTTCTTCTCCTAAAGAGTTTCCAATGCGTACGTATATGTCTTTACTCTGCAAAACTGTATTTCCTTATGAAGTGGTATTCTTACATATCCTTTCGAGAGAAAACTGTCCTGTGCCTTCTCTTGTGAGGCTACACACTTAGACATACACGCAACATGAAAGCTTTTCGACTTACAACGTGTTGTTTAGGAAAAACAAGATAATTTCGCACGATGCGGGATTTCCTTAAAACGTGATTTTCTGAAAAATTTTGACGAAAGAAAATTCTCCTTTTGGTTCTCTTTAGATGCTACATGTTAAGACGTACACGCCACAACAATTCTTTTCGAGATACAACGTGTAGTTTTGGAGATACAAGCTAATTTTGTACGATGCGTTATTTCTTCTCGTAAAGAGTTTCCAATGCGTACGTATATGTCTTTACTCTGCAAAACTGTATTTCCTTATGAAGTGGTATTCTTACATATCCTTTCGAGAGAAAACTGTCCTGTGCCTTCTCTTTTGAGGCTACACACTTAGACATACACGCAACATGAAAGCTTTTCGACTTACAACGTGTTGTTTAGGAAAAACAAGATAATTTCGCACGATGTGGGATTTCCTTAAAACGTGATTTTCTGAAAAATTTTGACGAAAGAAAATTCTCCTTTTGGTTCTCTTTAGATGCTACATGTTAAGACGTACACGCCACAACAATTCTTTTCGAGATACAACGTGTAGTTTTGGAGATACAAGCTAATTTTGTACGATGCGTTATTTCTTCTCGTAAAGAGTTTCCAATGCGTACGTATATGTCTTTACTCTGCAAAACTGTATTTCCTTATGATGTGGTATTCTTACATATCCTTTCGAGAGAAAACTGTCCTGTGCCTTCTCTTTCGAGGCTACACACTTAGACATACACGCAACATGAAAGCTTTTCGAGTTACAACGTGTTGTTTAAGAAAAACAAGATAATTTCGCACGATGCGGGATTTCCTTAAAACGTGATTTTCTGAAAAATTTTGACGAAAGAAAATTCTCCTTTTGGTTCTCTTTAGATGCTACATGTTAAGACGTACACGCCACAACAATTCTTTTCGAGATACAACGTGTAGTTTTGGAGATACAAGCTAATTTTGTACGATGCGTTATTTCTTCTCGTAAAGAGTTTCCAATGCGTACGTATATGTCTTTACTCTGCAAAACTGTATTTCCTTATGAAGTGGTATTCTTACATATCCTTTCGAGAGAAAACTGTCCTGTGCCTTCTCTTTTGAGGCTACACACTTAGACATACACGCAACATGAAAGCTTTTCGACTTACAACGTGTTGTTTAGGAAAAACAAGATAATTTCGCACGATGCGGGATTTCCTTAAAACGTGATTTTCTGAAAAATTTTGACGAAAGAAAATTCTCCTTTTGGTTCTCTTTAGATGCTACATGTTAAGCCGTACACGCCACAACAATTCTTTTCGAGTACAACGTGTAGTTTTGGAGATACAAGCTAATTTTGTACGATGCGTTATTTCTTCTCGTAAAGAGTTTCCAATGCGTACGTATATGTCTTTACTCTGCAAAACTGTATTTCCTTATGAAGTGGTATTCTTACATATCCTTTCGAGAGAAAACTGTCCTGTGCCTTCTCTTTTGAGGCTACACACTTAGACATACACGCAACATGAAAGCTTTTCGACTTACAACGTGTTGTTTAGGAAAAACAAGATAATTTCGCACGATGCGGGATTTCCTTAAAACGTGATTTTCTGAAAAATTTTGACGAAAGAAAATTCTCCTTTTGGTTCTCTTTAGATGCTACATGTTAAGACGTACACGCCACAACAATTCTTTTCGAGTACAACGTGTAGTTTTGGAGATACAAGCTAATTTTGTACGATGCGTTATTTCTTCTCGTAAAGAGTTTCCAATGCGTACGTATATGTCTTTACTCTGCAAAACTGTATTTCCTTATGAAGTGGTATTCTTACATATCCTTTCGAGAGAAAACTGTCCTGTGCCTTCTCTTTTGAGGCTACACACTTAGACATACACGCAACATGAAAGCTTTTCGACTTACAACGTGTTGTTTAGGAAAACAAGATAATTTCGCACGATGCGGGATTTCCTTAAAACGTGATTTTCTGAAAAATTTTGACGAAAGAAAATTCTCCTTTTGGTACTCTTTAGATGCTACATGTTAAGACGTACACGCCACAACAATTCTTTTCGAGATACAACGTGTAGTATTGGAGATACAAGCTAATTTTGTACGATGCGTTATTTCTTCTCCTAAAGAGTTTCCAATGCGTACGTATATGTCTTTACTCTGCAAAACTGTATTTCCTTATGAAGTGGTATTCTTACATATCCTTTCGAGAGAAAACTGTCCTGTGCCTTCTCTTTTGAGGCTACACACTTAGACATACATGCAACATGAAAGCTTTTCGACTTACAACGTGTTGTTTAGGAAAAACAAGATAATTTCGCACGATGCGGGATTTCCTTAAAACGTGATTTTCTGAAAAATTTTGACGAAAGAAAATTCTCCTTTTGGTTCTCTTTAGATGCTACATGTTAAGACGTACACGCCACAACAATTCTTTTCGAGATACAACGTGTAGTTTTGGAGATACAAGCTAATTTTGTACGATGCGTTATTTCTTCGCCTAAAGAGTTTCCAATGCGTACGTATATGTCTTTACTCTGCAAAACTGTATTTCCTTATGAAGTGGTATTCTTACATATCCTTTCGAGAGAAAACTGTCCTGTGCCTTCTCTTTTGAGGCTACACACTTAGACATACACGCAACATGAAAGCTTTTCGACTTACAACGTGTTGTTTAGGAAAAACAAGATAATTTCGCACGATGCGGGATTTCCTTAAAACGTGATTTTCTGAAAAATTTTGACGAAAGAAAATTCTCCTTTTGGTTCTCTTTCGATGCTACATGTTAAGACGTACACGCCACAACAATTCTTTTCGAGATACAACGTGTAGTTTTGGAGATACAAGCTAATTTTGTACGATGCGTTATTTCTTCTCCTAAAGAGTTTCCAATGCGTACGTATATGTCTTTACTCTGCAAAACTGTATTTCCTTATGAAGTGGTATTCTTACATATCCTTTCGAGAGAAAACTGTCCTGTGCCTTCTCTTTTGAGGCTACACACTTAGACATACACGCAACATGAAAGCTTTTCGACTTACAACGTGTTGTTTAGGAAAAACAAGATAATTTCGCACGATGCGGGATTTCCTTAAAACGTGATTTTCTGAAAAATTTTGACGAAAGAAAATTCTCCTTTTGGTTCTCTTTAGATGCTACATGTTAAGACGTACACGCCACAACAATTCTTTTCGAGATACAACGTGTAGTTTTGGAGATACAAGCTAATTTTGTACGATGCGTTATTTCTTCTCCTAAAGAGTTTCCAATGCGTACGTATATGTCTTTACTCTGCAAAACTGTATTTCCTTATGAAGTGGTATTCTTACATATCCTTTCGAGAGAAAACTGTCCTGTGCCTTCTCTTTTGAGGCTACACACTTAGACATACACGCAACATGAAAGCTTTTCGACTTACAACGTGTTGTTTAGGAAAAACAAGATAATTTCGCACGATGCGGGATTTCTTTAAAACGTGATTTTCTGAAAAATTTTGACGAAAGAAAATTCTCCTTTTGGTTCTCTTTAGATGCTACATGTTAAGACGTACACGCCACAACAATTCTTTTCGAGATACAACGTGTAGTTTTGGAGATACAAGCTAATTTTGTACGATGCGTTATTTCTTCTCGTAAAGAGTTTCCAATGCGTACGTATATGTCTTTACTCTGCAAAACTGTATTTCCTTATGAAGTGGTATTCTTACATATCCTTTCGAGAGAAAACTGTCCTGTGCCTTCTCTTTTGAGGCTACACACTTAGACATACACGCAACATGAAAGCTTTTCGACTTACAACGTGTTGTTTAGGAAAAACAAGATAATTTCGCACGATGCGGGATTTCCTTAAAACGTGATTTTCTGAAAAATTTTGACGAAAGAAAATTCTCCTTTTGGTTCTCTTTAGATGCTACATGTTAAGACGTACACGCCACAACAATTCTTTTCGAGATACAACGTGTAGTTTTGGAGATACAAGCTAATTTTGTACGATGCGTTATTTCTTCTCGTAAAGAGTTTCCAATGCGTACGTATATGTCTTTACTCTGCAAAACTGTATTTCCTTATGAAGTGGTATTCTTACATATCCTTTCGAGAGAAAACTGTCCTGTGCCTTCTCTTTTGAGGCTACACACTTAGACATACACGCAACATGAAAGCTTTTCGACTTACAACGTGTTGTTTAGGAAAAACAAGATAATTTCGCACGATGCGGGATTTCCTTAAAACGTGATTTTCTGAAAAATTTTGACGAAAGAAAATTCTCCTTTTGGTTCTCTTTAGATGCTACATGTTAAGACGTACACGCCACAACAATTCTTTTCGAGATACAACGTGTAGTTTTGGAGATACAAGCTAATTTTGTACTATGCGTTATTTCTTCTCGTAAAGAGTTTCCAATGCGTACGTATATGTCTTTACTCTGCAAAACTGTATTTCCTTATGAAGTGGTATTCTTACATATCCTTTCGAGAGAAAACTGTCCTGTGCCTTCTCTTTTGAGGCTACACATTTAGACATACACGCAACATGAAAGCTTTTCGACTTACAACGTGTTGTTTAGGAAAAACAAGATAATTTCGCACGATGCGGGATTTCCTTAAAACGTGATTTTCTGAAAAATTTTGACGAAAGAAAATTCTCCTTTTGGTTCTCTTTAGATGCTACATGTTAAGACGTACACGCCACAACAATTCTTTTCGAGATACAACGTGTAGTATTGGAGATACAAGCTAATTTTGTACGATGCGTTATTTCTTCTCCTAAAGAGTTTCCAATGCGTACGTATATGTCTTTACTCTGCAAAACTGTATTTCCTTATGAAGTGGTATTCTTACATATCCTTTCGAGAGAAAACTGTCCTGTGCCTTCTCTTTTGAGGCTACACACTTAGACATACACGCAACATGAAAGCTTTTCGACTTACAACGTGTTGTTTAGGAAAAACAAGATAATTTCGCACGATGCGGGATTTCCTTAAAACGTGATTTTCTGAAAAATTTTGACGAAAGAAAATTCTCCTTTTGGTTCTCTTTAGATGCTACATGTTAAGACGTACACGCCACAACAATTCTTTTCGAGATACAACGTGTAGTTTTGGAGATACAAGCTAATTTTGTACGATGCGTTATTTCTTCTCGTAAAGAGTTTCCAATGCGTACGTATATGTCTTTACTCTGCAAAACTGTATTTCCTTATGAAGTGGTATTCTTACATATCCTTTCGAGAGAAAACTGTCCTGTGCCTTCTCTTTTGAGGCTACACACTTAGACATACACGCAACATGAAAGCTTTTCGACTTACAACGTGTTGTTTAGGAAAAACAAGATAATTTCGCACGATGCGGGATTTCCTTAAAACGTGATTTTCTGAAAAATTTTGACGAAAGAAAATTCTCCTTTTGGTTCTCTTTAGATGCTACATGTTAAGACGTACACGCCACAACAATTCTTTTCGAGATACAACGTGTAGTTTTGGAGATACAAGCTAATTTTGTACGATGCGTTATTTCTTCTCGTAAAGAGTTTCCAATGCGTACGTATATGTCTTTACTCTGCAAAACTGTATTTCCTTATGAAGTGGTATTCTTACATATCCTTTCGAGAGAAAACTGTCCTGTGCCTTCTCTTTTGAGGCTACACACTTAGACATACACGCAACATGAAAGCTTTTCGACTTACAACGTGTTGTTTAGGAAAAACAAGATAATTTCGCACGATGCGGGATTTCCTTAAAACGTGATTTTCTGAAAAATTTTGACGAAAGAAAATTCTCCTTTTGGTTCTCTTTAGATGCTACATGTTAAGACGTACACGCCACAACAATTCTTTTCGAGATACAACGTGTAGTTTTGGAGATACAAGCTAATTTTGTACGATGCGTTATTTCTTCTCGTAAAGAGTTTCCAATGCGTACGTATATGTCTTTACTCTGCAAAACTGTATTTCCTTATGAAGTGGTATTCTTACATATCCTTTCGAGAGAAAACTGTCCTGTGCCTTCTCTTTTGAGGCTACACACTTAGACATACACGCAACATGAAAGCTTTTCGACTTACAACGTGTTGTTTAGGAAAAACAAGATAATTTCGCACGATGCGGGATTTCCTTAAAACGTGATTTTCTGAAAAATTTTGACGAAAGAAAATTCTCCTTTTGGTTCTCTTTAGATGCTACATGTTAAGACGTACACGCCACAACAATTCTTTTCGAGATACAACGTGTAGTTTTGGAGATACAAGCTAATTTTGTACTATGCGTTATTTCTTCTCGTAAAGAGTTTCCAATGCGTACGTATATGTCTTTACTCTGCAAAACTGTATTTCCTTATGAAGTGGTATTCTTACATATCCTTTCGAGAGAAAACTGTCCTGTGCCTTCTCTTTTGAGGCTACACATTTAGACATACACGCAACATGAAAGCTTTTCGACTTACAACGTGTTGTTTAGGAAAAACAAGATAATTTCGCACGATGCGGGATTTCCTTAAAACGTGATTTTCTGAAAAATTTTGACGAAAGAAAATTCTCCTTTTGGTTCTCTTTAGATGCTACATGTTAAGACGTACACGCCACAACAATTCTTTTCGAGATACAACGTGTAGTATTGGAGATACAAGCTAATTTTGTACGATGCGTTATTTCTTCTCCTAAAGAGTTTCCAATGCGTACGTATATGTCTTTACTCTGCAAAACTGTATTTCCTTATGAAGTGGTATTCTTACATATCCTTTCGAGAGAAAACTGTCCTGTGCCTTCTCTTTTGAGGCTACACACTTAGACATACACGCAACATGAAAGCTTTTCGACTTACAACGTGTTGTTTAGGAAAAACAAGATAATTTCGCACGATGCGGGATTTCCTTAAAACGTGATTTTCTGAAAAATTTTGACGAAAGAAAATTCTCCTTTTGGTTCTCTTTAGATGCTACATGTTAAGACGTACACGCCACAACAATTCTTTTCGAGATACAACGTGTAGTTTTGGAGATACAAGCTAATTTTGTACGATGCGTTATTTCTTCTCGTAAAGAGTTTCCAATGCGTACGTATATGTCTTTACTCTGCAAAACTGTATTTCCTTATGAAGTGGTATTCTTACATATCCTTTCGAGAGAAAACTGTCCTGTGCCTTCTCTTTTGAGGCTACACACTTAGACATACACGCAACATGAAAGCTTTTCGACTTACAACGTGTTGTTTAGGAAAAACAAGATAATTTCGCACGATGCGGGATTTCCTTAAAACGTGATTTTCTGAAAAATTTTGACGAAAGAAAATTCTCCTTTTGGTTCTCTTTAGATGCTACATGTTAAGACGTACACGCCACAACAATTCTTTTCGAGATACAACGTGTAGTTTTGGAGATACAAGCTAATTTTGTACGATGCGTTATTTCTTCTCGTAAAGAGTTTCCAATGCGTACGTATATGTCTTTACTCTGCAAAACTGTATTTCCTTATGAAGTGGTATTCTTACATATCCTTTCCAGAGAAAACTGTCCTGTGCCTTCTCTTTTGAGGCTACACATTTAGACATACACGCAACATGAAATCTTTTCGACTTACAACGTGTTGTTTAGGAAAAACAAGATAATTTCACACGATGCGGGATTTCCTTAAAACGTGATTTTCTGAAAAATTTTGACGAAAGAAAATTCTCCTTTTGGTTCTCTTTAGATGCTACATGTTAAGACGTACACGCCACAACAATTCTTTTCGAGATACAACGTGTAGTTTTGGAGATACAAGCTAATTTTGTACTATGCGGTATTTCTTCTCGTAAAGAGTTTCCAATGCGTACGTATATGTCTTTACTCTGCAAAACTGTATTTCCTTATGAAGTGGTATTCTTACATATCCTTTCGAGAGAAAACTGTCCTGTGCCTTCTCTTTTGAGGCTACACACTTAGACATACACGCAACATGAAAGCTTTTCGACTTACAACGTGTTGTTTAGGAAAAACAAGATAATTTCGCACGATGCGGGATTTCCTTAAAACGTGATTTTCTGAAAAATTTTGACGAAAGAAAATTCTCCTTTTGGTTCTCTTTAGATGCTACATGTTAAGACGTACACGCCACAACAATTCTTTTCGAGATACAACGTGTAGTATTGGAGATACAAGCTAATTTTGTACGATGCGTTATTTCTTCTCCTAAAGAGTTTCCAATGCGTACGTATATGTCTTTACTCTGCAAAACTGTATTTCCTTATGAAGTGGTATTCTTACATATCCTTTCGAGAGAAAACTGTCCTGTGCCTTCTCTTTTGAGGCTACACACTTAGACATACACGCAACATGAAAGCTTTTCGACTTACAACGTGTTGTTTAGGAAAAACAAGATAATTTCGCACGATGCGGGATTTCCTTAAAACGTGATTTTCTGAAAAATTTTGACGAAAGAAAATTCTCCTTTTGGTTCTCTTTAGATGCTACATGTTAAGACGTACACGCCACAACAATTCTTTTCGAGATACAACGTGTAGTTTTGGAGATACAAGCTAATTTTGTACGATGCGTTATTTCTTCTCGTAAAGAGTTTCCAATGCGTACGTATATGTCTTTACTCTGCAAAACTGTATTTCCTTATGAAGTGGTATTCTTACATATCCTTTCGGGAGAAAACTGTCCTGTGCCTTCTCTTTTGAGGCTACACACTTAGACATACACGCAACATGAAAGCTTTTCGACTTACAACGTGTTGTTTAGGAAAAACAAGATAATTTCGCACGATGCGGGATTTCCTTAAAACGTGATTTTCTGAAAAATTTTGACGAAAGAAAATTCTCCTTTTGGTTCTCTTTCGATGCTACATGTTAAGACGTACACGCCACAACAATTCTTTTCGAGATACAACGTGTAGTTTTGGAGATACAAGCTAATTTTGTACGATGCGTTATTTCTTCTCGTAAAGAGTTTCCAATGCGTACGTATATGTCTTTACTCTGCAAAACTGTATTTCCTTATGAAGTGGTATTCTTACATATCCTTTCGAGAGAAAACTGTCCTGTGCCTTCTCTTTTGAGGCTACACATTAGACATACACGCAACATGAAAGCTTTTCGACTTACAACGTGTTGTTTAGGAAAAACAAGATAATTTCGCACGATGCGGGATTTCCTTAAAACGTGATTTTCTGAAAAATTTTGACGAAAGAAAATTCTCCTTTTGGTTCTCTTTAGATGCTACATGTTAAGACGTACACGCCACAACAATTCTTTTCGAGATACAACGTGTAGTTTTGGATATACAAGCTAATTTTGTACGATGCGCTATTTCTTCTCGTAAAGAGTTTCCAATGCGTACGTATATGTCTTTACTCTGCAAAACTGTATTTCCTTACGAAGTGGTATTCTTACATATCCTTTCGAGAGAAAACTGTCCTGTGCCTTCTCTTTTGAGGCTACACACTTAGACATACACGCAACATGAAAGCTTTTCGACTTACAACGAGTTGTTTAGGAAAAACAAGATAATTTCGCACGATGCGGGATTTCCTTAAAACGTGATTTTCTGAAAAATTTTGACGAAAGAAAATTCTCCTTTTGGTTCTCTTTAGATGCTACATGTTAAGACGTACACGCCACAACAATTCTTTTCGAGTACAACGTGTAGTTTTGGAGATACAAGCTAATTTTGTAAGATGCGTTATTTCTTCTCGTAAAGAGTTTCCAATGCGTACGTATATGTCTTTACTCTGCAAAACTGTATTTCCTTATGAAGTGGTATTCTTACATATCCTTTCGAGAGAAAACTGTCCTGTGCCTTCTCTTTTGAGGCTACACACGTAGACATACACGCAACATGAAAGCTTTTCGACTTACAACGTGTTGTTTAGGAAAAACAAGATAATTTCGCACGATGCGGGATTTCCTTAAAACGTGATTTTCTGAAAAATTTTGACGAAAGAAAATTCTCCTTTTGGTTCTCTTTAGATGCTACATGTTAAGACGTACACGCCACAACAATTCTTTTCGAGATACAACGTGTAGTTTTGGAGATACAAGCTAATTTTGTACGATGCGTTATTTCTTCTCGTAAAGAGTTTCCAATGCGTACGTATATGTCTTTACTCTGCAAAACTGTATTTCCTTATGAAGTGGTATTCTTACATATCCTTTCGAGAGAAAACTGTCCTGTGCCTTCTCTTTTGAGGCTACACACGTAGACATACACGCAACATGAAAGCTTTTCGACTTACAACGTGTTGTTTAGGAAAAACAAGATAATTTCGCACGATGCGGGATTTCCTTAAAACGTGATTTTCTGAAAAATTTTGACGAAAGAAAATTCTCCTTTTGGTTCTCTTTAGATGCTACATGTTAAGACGTACACGCCACAACAATTCTTTTCGAGATACAACGTGTAGTTTTGGAGATACAAGCTAATTTTGTACGATGCGTTATTTCTTCTCGTAAAGAGTTTCCAATGCGTACGTATATCTCTTTACTCTGCAAAACTGTATTTCCTTATGAAGTGGTATTCTTACATATCCTTTCGAGAGAAAACTGTCCTGTGCCTTCTCTTTTGAGGCTACACACTTAGACATACACGCAACATGAAATCTTTTCGACTTACAACGTGTTGTTTAGGAAAAACAAGATAATTTCGCACGATGCGGGATTTCCTTAAAACGTGATTTTCTGAAAAATTTTGACGAAAGAAAATTCTCCTTTTGGTTCTCTTTAGATGCTACATGTTAAGACGTACACGCCACAACAATTCTTTTCGAGATACAACGTGTAGTTTTGGAGATACAAGCTAATTTTGTACTATGCGTTATTTCTTCTCGTAAAGAGTTTCCAATGCGTACGTATATGTCTTTACTCTGCAAAACTGTATTTCCTTATGAAGTGGTATTCTTACATATCCTTTCGAGAGAAAACTGTCCTGTGCCTTCTCTTTTGAGGCTACACACTTAGACATACACGCAACATGAAAGCTTTTCGACTTACAACGTGTTGTTTAGGAAAAACAAGATAATTTCGCACGATGCGGGATTTCCTTAAAACGTGATTTTCTGAAAAATTTTGACGAAAGAAAATTCTCCTTTTGGTTCTCTTTAGATGCTACATGTTAAGACGTACACGCCACAACAATTCTTTTCGAGATACAACGTGTAGTTTTGGAGATACAAGCTAATTTTGTACGATGCGTTATTTCTTCTCGTAAAGAGTTTCCAATGCGTACGTATATGTCTTTACTCTGCAAAACTGTATTTCCTTATGAAGTGGTATTCTTACATATCCTTTCGAGAGAAAACTGTCCTGTGCCTTCTCTTTTGAGGCTACACACTTAGACATACACGCAACATGAAAGCTTTTCGACTTACAACGTGTTGTTTAGGAAAAACAAGATAATTTCGCACGATGCGGGATTTCCTTAAAACGTGATTTTCTGAAAAATTTTGACGAAAGAAAATTCTCCTTTTGGTTCTCTTTAGATGCTACATGTTAAGACGTACACGCCACAACAATTCTTTTCGAGATACAACGTGTAGTTTTGGAGATACAAGCTAATTTTGTACGATGCGTTATTTCTTCTCTAAAGAGTTTCCAATGCGTACGTATATGTCTTTACTCTGCAAAACTGTATTTCCTTATGAAGTGGTATTCTTACATATCCTTTCGAGAGAAAACTGTCCTGTGCCTTCTCTTTTGAGGCTACACACTTAGACATACACGCAACATGAAAGCTTTTCGACTTACAACGTGTTGTTTAGGAAAAACAAGATAATTTCGCACGATGCGGGATTTCCTTAAAACGTGATTTTCTGAAAAATTTTGACGAAAGAAAATTCTCCTTTTGGTTCTCTTTAGATGCTACATGTTAAGACGTACACGCCACAACAATTCTTTTCGAGATACAACGTGTAGTTTTGGAGATACAAGCTAATTTTGTACGATGCGTTATTTCTTCTCCTAAAGAGTTTCCAATGCGTACGTATATGTCTTTACTCTGCAAAACTGTATTTCCTTATGAAGTGGTATTCTTACATATCCTTTCGAGAGAAAACTGTCCTGTGCCTTCTCTTTTGAGGCTACACACTTAGACATACACGCAACATGAAAGCTTTTCGACTTACAACGTGTTGTTTAGGAAAAACAAGATAATTTCGCACGATGCGGGATTTCCTTAAAACGTGATTTTCTGAAAAATTTTGACGAAAGAAAATTCTCCTTTTGGTTCTCTTTAGATGCTACATGTTAAGACGTACACGCCACAACAATTCTTTTCGAGATACAACGTGTAGTTTTGGAGATACAAGCTAATTTTGTACGATGCGTTATTTCTTCTCGTAAAGAGTTTCCAATGCGTACGTATATGTCTTTACTCTGCAAAACTGTATTTCCTTATGAAGTGGTATTCTTACATATCCTTTCGAGAGAAAACTGTCCTGTGCCTTCTCTTTTGAGGCTACACACTTAGACATACACACAACATGAAAGCTTTTCGACTTACAACGTGTTGTTTAGGAAAAACAAGATAATTTCGCACGATGCGGGATTTCCTTAAAACGTGATTTTCTGAAAAATTTTGACGAAAGAAAATTCTCCTTTTGGTTCTCTTTAGATGCTACATGTTAAGACGTACACGCCACAACAATTCTTTTCGAGATACAACGTGTAGTTTTGGAGATACAAGCTAATTTTGTACGATGCGTTATTTCTTCTCGTAAAGAGTTTCCAATGCGTACGTATATGTCTTTACTCTGCAAAACTGTATTTCCTTATGATGTGGTATTCTTACATATCCTTTCGAGAGAAAACTGTCCTGTGCCTTCTCTTTTGAGGCTACACACTTAGACATACACGCAACATGAAAGCTTTTCGAGTTACAACGTGTTGTTTAGGAAAAACAAGATAATTTCGCACGATGCGGGATTTCCTTAAAACGTGATTTTCTGAAAAATTTTGACGAAAGAAAATTCTCCTTTTGGTTCTCTTTAGATGCTACATGTTAAGACGTACACGCCACAACAATTCTTTTCGAGATACAACGTGTAGTTTTGGAGATACAAGCTAATTTTGTACGATGCGTTATTTCTTCTCCTAAAGAGTTTCCAATGCGTACGTATATGTCTTTACTCTGCAAAACTGTATTTCCTTATGAAGTGGTATTCTTACATATCCTTTCGAGAGAAAACTGTCCTGTGCCTTCTCTTTTGAGGCTACACACTTAGACATACACGCAACATGAAAGCTTTTCGACTTACAACGTGTTGTTTAGGAAAAACAAGATAATTTCGCACGATGCGGGATTTCCTTAAAACGTGATTTTCTGAAAAATTTTGACGAAAGAAAATTCTCCTTTTGGTTCTCTTTAGATGCTACATGTTAAGACGTACACGCCACAACAATTCTTTTCGAGATACAACGTGTAGTTTTGGAGATACAAGCTAATTTTGTACGATGCGTTATTTCTTCTCTAAAGAGTTTCCAATGCGTACGTATATGTCTTTACTCTGCAAAACTGTATTTCCTTATGAAGTGGTATTCTTACATATCCTTTCGAGAGAAAACTGTCCTGTGCCTTCTCTTTTGAGGCTACACACTTAGACATACACGCAACATGAAAGCTTTTCGACTTACAACGTGTTGTTTAGGAAAAACAAGATAATTTCGCACGATGCGGGATTTCCTTAAAACGTGATTTTCTGAAAAATTTTGACGAAAGAAAATTCTCCTTTTGGTTCTCTTTAGATGCTACATGTTAAGACGTACACGCCACAACAATTCTTTTCGAGATACAACGTGTAGTTTTGGAGATACAAGCTAATTTTGTACGATGCGTTATTTCTTCTCGTAAAGAGTTTCCAATGCGTACGTATATGTCTTTACTCTGCAAAACTGTATTTCCTTATGATGTGGTATTCTTACATATCCTTTCGAGAGAAAACTGTCCTGTGCCTTCTCTTTTGAGGCTACACACTTAGACATACACGCAACATGAAAGCTTTTCGAGTTACAACGTGTTGTTTAGGAAAAACAAGATAATTTCGCACGATGCGGGATTTCCTTAAAACGTGATTTTCTGAAAAATATTGACGAAAGAAAATTCTCCTTTTGGTTCTCTTTAGATGCTACATGTTAAGACGTACACGCCACAACAATTCTTTTCGAGATACAACGTGTAGTTTTGGAGATACAAGCTAATTTTGTACGATGCGTTATTTCTTCTCGTAAAGAGTTTCCAATGCGTACGTATATGTCTTTACTCTGCAAAACTGTATTTCCTTATGAAGTGGTATTCTTACATATCCTTTCGAGAGAAAACTGTCCTGTGCCTTCTCTTTTGAGGCTACACACTTAGACATACACGCAACATGAAAGCTTTTCGACTTACAACGTGTTGTTTAGGAAAAACAAGATAATTTCGCACGATGCGGGATTTCCTTAAAACGTGATTTTCTGAAAAATTTTGACGAAAGAAAATTCTCCTTTTGGTTCTCTTTAGATGCTACATGTTAAGACGTACACGCCACAACAATTCTTTTCGAGATACAACGTGTAGTTTTGGAGATACAAGCTAATTTTGTACGATGCGTTATTTCTTCTCGTAAAGAGTTTCCAATGCGTACGTATATGTCTTTACTCTGCAAAACTGTATTTCCTTATGAAGTGGTATTCTTACATATCCTTTCGAGAGAAAACTGTCCTGTGCCTTCTCTTTTGAGGCTACACCCTTAGACATACACGCAACATGAAAGCTTTTCGACTTACAACGTGTTGTTTAGGAAAAACAAGATAATTTCGCACGATGCGGGATTTCCTTAAAACGTGATTTTCTGAAAAATTTTGACGAAAGAAAATTCTCCTTTTGGTTCTCTTTAGATGCTACATGTTAAGACGTACACGCCACAACAATTCTTTTCGAGATACAACGTGTAGTTTTGGAGATACAAGCTAATTTTGTACGATGCGTTATTTCTTCTCCTAAAGAGTTTCCAATGCGTACGTATATGTCTTTACTCTGCAAAACTATATTTCCTTATGAAGTGGTATTCTTACATATCCTTTCGAGAGAAAACTGTCCTGTGCCTTCTCTTGTGAGGCTACACACTTAGACATACACGCAACATGAAAGCTTTTCGACTTACAACGTGTTGTTTAGGAAAAACAAGATAATTTCGCACGATGCGGGATTTCCTTAAAACGTGATTTTCTGAAAAATTTTGACGAAAGAAAATTCTCCTTTTGGTTCTCTTTAGATGCTACATGTTAAGACGTACACGCCACAACAATTCTTTTCGAGATACAACGTGTAGTTTTGGAGATACAAGCTAATTTTGTACGATGCGTTATTTCTTCTCGTAAAGAGTTTCCAATGCGTACGTATATGTCTTTACTCTGCAAAACTGTATTTCCTTATGAAGTGGTATTCTTACATATCCTTTCGAGAGAAAACTGTCCTGTGCCTTCTCTTTTGAGGCTACACACTTAGACATACACGCAACATGAAAGCTTTTCGACTTACAACGTGTTGTTTAGGAAAAACAAGATAATTTCGCACGATGTGGGATTTCCTTAAAACGTGATTTTCTGAAAAATTTTGACGAAAGAAAATTCTCCTTTTGGTTCTCTTTAGATGCTACATGTTAAGACGTACACGCCACAACAATTCTTTTCGAGATACAACGTGTAGTTTTGGAGATACAAGCTAATTTTGTACGATGCGTTATTTCTTCTCGTAAAGAGTTTCCAATGCGTACGTATATGTCTTTACTCTGCAAAACTGTATTTCCTTATGATGTGGTATTCTTACATATCCTTTCGAGAGAAAACTGTCCTGTGCCTTCTCTTTCGAGGCTACACACTTAGACATACACGCAACATGAAAGCTTTTCGAGTTACAACGTGTTGTTTAGGAAAAACAAGATAATTTCGCACGATGCGGGATTTCCTTAAAACGTGATTTTCTGAAAAATTTTGACGAAAGAAAATTCTCCTTTTGGTTCTCTTTAGATGCTACATGTTAAGACGTACACGCCACAACAATTCTTTTCGAGATACAACGTGTAGTTTTGGAGATACAAGCTAATTTTGTACGATGCGTTATTTCTTCTCGTAAAGAGTTTCCAATGCGTACGTATATGTCTTTACTCTGCAAAACTGTATTTCCTTATGAAGTGGTATTCTTACATATCCTTTCGAGAGAAAACTGTCCTGTGCCTTCTCTTTTGAGGCTACACACTTAGACATACACGCAACATGAAAGCTTTTCGACTTACAACGTGTTGTTTAGGAAAAACAAGATAATTTCGCACGATGCGGGATTTCCTTAAAACGTGATTTTCTGAAAAATTTTGACGAAAGAAAATTCTCCTTTTGGTTCTCTTTAGATGCTACATGTTAAGACGTACACGCCACAACAATTCTTTTCGAGATACAACGTGTAGTTTTGGAGATACAAGCTAATTTTGTACGATGCGTTATTTCTTCTCGTAAAGAGTTTCCAATGCGTACGTATATGTCTTTACTCTGCAAAACTGTATTTCCTTATGAAGTGGTATTCTTACATATCCTTTCGAGAGAAAACTGTCCTGTGCCTTCTCTTTTGAGGCTACACCCTTAGACATACACGCAACATGAAAGCTTTTCGACTTACAACGTGTTGTTTAGGAAAAACAAGATAATTTCGCACGATGCGGGATTTCCTTAAAACGTGATTTTCTGAAAAATTTTGACGAAAGAAAATTCTCCTTTTGGTTCTCTTTAGATGCTACATGTTAAGACGTACACGCCACAACAATTCTTTTCGAGATACAACGTGTAGTTTTGGAGATACAAGCTAATTTTGTACGATGCGTTATTTCTTCTCCTAAAGAGTTTCCAATGCGTACGTATATGTCTTTACTCTGCAAAACTGTATTTCCTTATGAAGTGGTATTCTTACATATCCTTTCGAGAGAAAACTGTCCTGTGCCTTCTCTTGTGAGGCTACACACTTAGACATACACGCAACATGAAAGCTTTTCGACTTACAACGTGTTGTTTAGGAAAAACAAGATAATTTCGCACGATGCGGGATTTCCTTAAAACGTGATTTTCTGAAAAATTTTGACGAAAGAAAATTCTCCTTTTGGTTCTCTTTAGATGCTACATGTTAAGACGTACACGCCACAACAATTCTTTTCGAGATACAACGTGTAGTTTTGGAGATACAAGCTAATTTTGTACGATGCGTTATTTCTTCTCGTAAAGAGTTTCCAATGCGTACGTATATGTCTTTACTCTGCAAAACTGTATTTCCTTATGAAGTGGTATTCTTACATATCCTTTCGAGAGAAAACTGTCCTGTGCCTTCTCTTTTGAGGCTACACACTTAGACATACACGCAACATGAAAGCTTTTCGACTTACAACGTGTTGTTTAGGAAAAACAAGATAATTTCGCACGATGTGGGATTTCCTTAAAACGTGATTTTCTGAAAAATTTTGACGAAAGAAAATTCTCCTTTTGGTTCTCTTTAGATGCTACATGTTAAGACGTACACGCCACAACAATTCTTTTCGAGATACAACGTGTAGTTTTGGAGATACAAGCTAATTTTGTACGATGCGTTATTTCTTCTCGTAAAGAGTTTCCAATGCGTACGTATATGTCTTTACTCTGCAAAACTGTATTTCCTTATGATGTGGTATTCTTACATATCCTTTCGAGAGAAAACTGTCCTGTGCCTTCTCTTTCGAGGCTACACACTTAGACATACACGCAACATGAAAGCTTTTCGAGTTACAACGTGTTGTTTAGGAAAAACAAGATAATTTCGCACGATGCGGGATTTCCTTAAAACGTGATTTTCTGAAAAATTTTGACGAAAGAAAATTCTCCTTTTGGTTCTCTTTAGATGCTACATGTTAAGACGTACACGCCACAACAATTCTTTTCGAGATACAACGTGTAGTTTTGGAGATACAAGCTAATTTTGTACGATGCGTTATTTCTTCTCGTAAAGAGTTTCCAATGCGTACGTATATGTCTTTACTCTGCAAAACTGTATTTCCTTATGAAGTGGTATTCTTACATATCCTTTCGAGAGAAAACTGTCCTGTGCCTTCTCTTTTGAGGCTACACCCTTAGACATACACGCAACATGAAAGCTTTTCGACTTACAACGTGTTGTTTAGAAAAACAAGATAATTTCGCACGATGCGGGATTTCCTTAAAACGTGATTTTCTGAAAAATTTTGACGAAAGAAAATTCTCCTTTTGGTTCTCTTTAGATGCTACATGTTAAGACGTACACGCCACAACAATTCTTTTCGAGATACAACGTGTAGTTTTGGAGATACAAGCTAATTTTGTACGATGCGTTATTTCTTCTCGTAAAGAGTTTCCAATGCGTACGTATATGTCTTTACTCTGCAAAACTGTATATCCTTATGAAGTGGTATTCTTACATATCCTTTCGAGAGAAAACTGTCCTGTGCCTTCTCTTTTGAGGCTACACCCTTAGACATACACGCAACATGAAAGCTTTTCGACTTACAACGTGTTGTTTAGGAAAAACAAGATAATTTCGCACGATGCGGGATTTCCTTAAAACGTGATTTTCTGAAAAATTTTGACGAAAGAAAATTCTCCTTTTGGTTCTCTTTAGATGCTACATGTTAAGACGTACACGCCACAACAATTCTTTTCGAGATACAACGTGTAGTTTTGGAGATACAAGCTAATTTTGTACTATGCGTTATTTCTTCTCGTAAAGAGTTTCCAATGCGTACGTATATGTCTTTACTCTGCAAAACTGTATTTCCTTATGAAGTGGTATTCTTACATATCCTTTCGAGAGAAAACTGTCCTGTGCCTTCTCTTTTGAGGCTACACACTTAGACATACACGCAACATGAAAGCTTTTCGAGTTACAACGTGTTGTTTAGGAAAAACAAGATAATTTCGCACGATGCGGGATTTCCTTAAAACGTGATTTTCTGAAAAATTTTGACGAAAGAAAATTCTCCTTTTGGTTCTCTTTAGATGCTACATGCTAAGACGTACACGCCACAACAATTCTTTTCGAGATACAACGTGTAGTTTTGGAGATACAAGCTAATTTTGTACGATGCGTTATTTCTTCTCGTAAAGAGTTTCCAATGCGTACTTATATGTCTTTACTCTGCAAAACTGTATTTCCTTATGAAGTGGTATTCTTACATATCCTTTCGAGAGAAAACTGTCCTGTGCCTTCTCTTTTGAGGCTACACACTTAGACATACACGCAACATGAAAGCTTTTCGACTTACAACGTGTTGTTTAGGAAAAACAAGATAATTTCGCACGATGCGGGATTTCCTTAAAACGTGATTTTCTGAAAAATTTTGACGAAAGAAAATTCTCCTTTTGGTTCTCTTTAGATGCTACATGTTATGACGTACACGCCACAACAATTCTTTTCGAGATACAACGTGTAGTTTTGGAGATACAAGCTAATTTTGTACGATGCTTTATTTCTTCTCGTAAAGAGTTTCCAATGCGTACGTATATGTCTTTACTCTGCAAAACTGTATTTCCTTATGATGTGGTATTCTTACATATCCTTTCGAGAGAAAACTGTCCTGTGCCTTCTCTTGTGAGGCTACACACTTAGACATACACGCAACATGAAAGCTTTTCGAGTTACAACGTGTTGTTTAGGAAAAACAAGATAATTTCGCACGATGCGGGATTTCCTTAAAACGTGATTTTCTGAAAAATATTGACGAAAGAAAATTCTCCTTTTGGTTCTCTTTAGATGCTACATGTTAAGACGTACACGCCACAACAATTCTTTTCGAGATACAACGTGTAGTTTTGGAGATACAAGCTAATTTTGTACGATGCGTTATTTCTTCTCGTAAAGAGTTTCCAATGCGTACGTATATGTCTTTACTCTGCAAAACTGTATTTCCTTATGAAGTGGTATTCTTACATATCCTTTCGAGAGAAAACTGTCCTGTGCCTTCTCTTTTGAGGCTACACACTTAGACATACACGCAACATGAAAGCTTTTCGACTTACAACGTGTTGTTTAGGAAAAACAAGATAATTTCGCACGATGCGGGATTTCCTTAAAACGTGATTTTCTGAAAAATTTTGACGAAAGAAAATTCTCCTTTTGGTTCTCTTTAGATGCTACATGTTAAGACGTACACGCCACAACAATTCTTTTCGAGATACAACGTGTAGTTTTGGAGATACAAGCTAATTTTGTACGATGCGTTATTTCTTCTCGTAAAGAGTTTCCAATGCGTACGTATATGTCTTTACTCTGCAAAACTGTATTTCCTTATGAAGTGGTATTCTTACATATCCTTTCGAGAGAAAACTGTCCTGTGCCTTCTCTTTTGAGGCTACACCCTTAGACATACACGCAACATGAAAGCTTTTCGACTTACAACGTGTTGTTTAGGAAAAACAAGATAATTTCGCACGATGCGGGATTTCCTTAAAACGTGATTTTCTGAAAAATTTTGACGAAAGAAAATTCTCCTTTTGGTTCTCTTTAGATGCTACATGTTAAGCCGTACACGCCACAACAATTCTTTTCGAGATACAACGTGTAGTTTTGGAGATACAAGCTAATTTTGTACGATGCGTTATTTCTTCTCCTAAAGAGTTTCCAATGCGTACGTATATGTCTTTACTCTGCAAAACTGTATTTCCTTATGAAGTGGTATTCTTACATATCCTTTCGAGAGAAAACTGTCCTGTGCCTTCTCTTGTGAGGCTACACACTTAGACATACACGCAACATGAAAGCTTTTCGACTTACAACGTGTTGTTTAGGAAAAACAAGATAATTTCGCACGATGCGGGATTTCCTTAAAACGTGATTTTCTGAAAAATTTTGACGAAAGAAAATTCTCCTTTTGGTTCTCTTTAGATGCTACATGTTAAGACGTACACGCCACAACAATTCTTTTCGAGATACAACGTGTAGTTTTGGAGATACAAGCTAATTTTGTACGATGCGTTATTTCTTCTCGTAAAGAGTTTCCAATGCGTACGTATATGTCTTTACTCTGCAAAACTGTATTTCCTTATGAAGTGGTATTCTTACATATCCTTTCGAGAGAAAACTGTCCTGTGCCTTCTCTTTTGAGGCTACACACTTAGACATACACGCAACATGAAAGCTTTTCGACTTACAACGTGTTGTTTAGGAAAAACAAGATAATTTCGCACGATGTGGGATTTCCTTAAAACGTGATTTTCTGAAAAATTTTGACGAAAGAAAATTCTCCTTTTGGTTCTCTTTAGATGCTACATGTTAAGACGTACACGCCACAACAATTCTTTTCGAGATACAACGTGTAGTTTTGGAGATACAAGCTAATTTTGTACGATGCGTTATTTCTTCTCGTAAAGAGTTTCCAATGCGTACGTATATGTCTTTACTCTGCAAAACTGTATTTCCTTATGATGTGGTATTCTTACATATCCTTTCGAGAGAAAACTGTCCTGTGCCTTCTCTTTCGAGGCTACACACTTAGACATACACGCAACATGAAAGCTTTTCGAGTTACAACGTGTTGTTTAGGAAAAACAAGATAATTTCGCACGATGCGGGATTTCCTTAAAACGTGATTTTCTGAAAAATTTTGACGAAAGAAAATTCTCCTTTTGGTTCTCTTTAGATGCTACATGTTAAGACGTACACGCCACAACAATTCTTTTCGAGATACAACGTGTAGTTTTGGAGATACAAGCTAATTTTGTACGATGCGTTATTTCTTCTCGTAAAGAGTTTCCAATGCGTACGTATATGTCTTTACTCTGCAAAACTGTATTTCCTTATGAAGTGGTATTCTTACATATCCTTTCGAGAGAAAACTGTCCTGTGCCTTCTCTTTTGAGGCTACACCCTTAGACATACACGCAACATGAAAGCTTTTCGACTTACAACGTGTTGTTTAGAAAAACAAGATAATTTCGCACGATGCGGGATTTCCTTAAAACGTGATTTTCTGAAAAATTTTGACGAAAGAAAATTCTCCTTTTGGTTCTCTTTAGATGCTACATGTTAAGACGTACACGCCACAACAATTCTTTTCGAGATACAACGTGTAGTTTTGGAGATACAAGCTAATTTTGTACGATGCGTTATTTCTTCTCGTAAAGAGTTTCCAATGCGTACGTATATGTCTTTACTCTGCAAAACTGTATATCCTTATGAAGTGGTATTCTTACATATCCTTTCGAGAGAAAACTGTCCTGTGCCTTCTCTTTTGAGGCTACACCCTTAGACATACACGCAACATGAAAGCTTTTCGACTTACAACGTGTTGTTTAGGAAAAACAAGATAATTTCGCACGATGCGGGATTTCCTTAAAACGTGATTTTCTGAAAAATTTTGACGAAAGAAAATTCTCCTTTTGGTTCTCTTTAGATGCTACATGTTAAGACGTACACGCCACAACAATTCTTTTCGAGATACAACGTGTAGTTTTGGAGATACAAGCTAATTTTGTACTATGCCTTATTTCTTCTCGTAAAGAGTTTCCAATGCGTACGTATATGTCTTTACTCTGCAAAACTGTATTTCCTTATGAAGTGGTATTCTTACATATCCTTTCGAGAGAAAACTGTCCTGTGCCTTCTCTTTTGAGGCTACACACTTAGACATACACGCAACATGAAAGCTTTTCGACTTACAACGTGTTGTTTAGGAAAAACAAGATAATTTCGCACGATGCGGGATTTCCTTAAAACGTGATTTTCTGAAAAATTTTGACGAAAGAAAATTCTCCTTTTGGTTCTCTTTAGATGCTACATGCTAAGACGTACACGCCACAACAATTCTTTTCGAGATACAACGTGTAGTTTTGGAGATACAAGCTAATTTTGTACGATGCGTTATTTCTTCTCGTAAAGAGTTTCCAATGCGTACGTATATGTCTTTACTCTGCAAAACTGTATTTCCTTATGATGTGGTATTCTTACATATCCTTTCGAGAGAAAACTGTCCTGTGCCTTCTCTTTTGAGGCTACACACTTAGACATACACGCAACATGAAAGCTTTTCGACTTACAACGTGTTGTTTAGGAAAAACAAGATAATTTCGCACGATGCGGGATTTCCTTAAAACGTGATTTTCTGAAAAATTTTGACGAAAGAAAATTCTCCTTTTGGTTCTCTTTAGATGCTACATGTTAAGACGTACACGCCACAACAATTCTTTTCGAGATACAACGTGTAGTTTTGGAGATACAAGCTAATTTTGTACGATGCGTTATTTCTTCTCGTAAAGAGTTTCCAATGCGTACGTATATGTCTTTACTCTGCAAAACTGTATTTCCTTATGAAGTGGTATTCTTACATATCCTTTCGAGAGAAAACTGTCCTGTGCCTTCTCTTTTGAGGCTACACACTTAGACATACACGCAACATGAAAGCTTTTCGACTTACAACGTGTTGTTTAGGAAAAACAAGATAATTTCGCACGATGCGGGATTTCCTTAAAACGTGATTTTCTGAAAAATTTTGACGAAAGAAAATTCTCCTTTTGGTTCTCTTTAGATGCTACATGTTAAGACGTACACGCCACAACAATTCTTTTCGAGATACAACGTGTAGTTTTGGAGATACAAGCTAATTTTGTACGATGCGTTATTTCTTCTCGTAAAGAGTTTCCAATGCGTACGTATATGTCTTTACTCTGCAAAACTGTATTTCCTTATGAAGTGGTATTCTTACATATCCTTTCGAGAGAAAACTGTCCTGTGCCTTCTCTTTTGAGGCTACACACTTAGACATACACACAACATGAAAGCTTTTCGACTTACAACGTGTTGTTTAGGAAAAACAAGATAATTTCGCACGATGCGGGATTTCCTTAAAACGTGATTTTCTGAAAAATTTTGACGAAAGAAAATTCTCCTTTTGGTTCTCTTTAGATGCTACATGTTAAGACGTACACGCCACAACAATTCTTTTCGAGATACAACGTGTAGTTTTGGAGATACAAGCTAATTTTGTACGATGCGTTATTTCTTCTCGTAAAGAGTTTCCAATGCGTACGTATATGTCTTTACTCTGCAAAACTGTATTTCCTTATGATGTGGTATTCTTACATATCCTTTCGAGAGAAAACTGTCCTGTGCCTTCTCTTTTGAGGCTACACACTTAGACATACACGCAACATGAAAGCTTTTCGAGTTACAACGTGTTGTTTAGGAAAAACAAGATAATTTCGCACGATGCGGGATTTCCTTAAAACGTGATTTTCTGAAAAATTTTGACGAAAGAAAATTCTCCTTTTGGTTCTCTTTAGATGCTACATGTTAAGACGTACACGCCACAACAATTCTTTTCGAGATACAACGTGTAGTTTTGGAGATACAAGCTAATTTTGTACGATGCGTTATTTCTTCTCGTAAAGAGTTTCCAATGCGTACGTATATGTCTTTACTCTGCAAAACTGTATTTCCTTATGAAGTGGTATTCTTACATATCCTTTCCAGAGAAAACTGTCCTGTGCCTTCTCTTTTGAGGCTACACACTTAGACATACACGCAACATGAAAGCTTTTCGACTTACAACGTGTTGTTTAGGAAAAACAAGATAATTTCGCACGATGCGGGATTTCCTTAAAACGTGATTTTCTGAAAAATTTTGACGAAAGAAAATTCTCCTTTTGGTTCTCTTTAGATGCTACATGTTAAGACGTACACGCCACAACAATTCTTTTCGAGATACAACGTGTAGTTTTGGAGATACAAGCTAATTTTGTACGATGCGTTATTTCTTCTCTAAAGAGTTTCCAATGCGTACGTATATGTCTTTACTCTGCAAAACTGTATTTCCTTATGAAGTGGTATTCTTACATATCCTTTCGAGAGAAAACTGTCCTGTGCCTTCTCTTTTGAGGCTACACACTTAGACATACACGCAACATGAAAGCTTTTCGACTTACAACGTGTTGTTTAGGAAAAACAAGATAATTTCGCACGATGCGGGATTTCCTTAAAACGTGATTTTCTGAAAAATTTTGACGAAAGAAAATTCTCCTTTTGGTTCTCTTTAGATGCTACATGTTAAGACGTACACGCCACAACAATTCTTTTCGAGATACAACGTGTAGTTTTGGAGATACAAGCTAATTTTGTACGATGCGTTATTTCTTCTCGTAAAGAGTTTCCAATGCGTACGTATATGTCTTTACTCTGCAAAACTGTATTTCCTTATGATGTGGTATTCTTACATATCCTTTCGAGAGAAAACTGTCCTGTGCCTTCTCTTTTGAGGCTACACACTTAGACATACACGCAACATGAAAGCTTTTCGAGTTACAACGTGTTGTTTAGGAAAAACAAGATAATTTCGCACGATGCGGGATTTCCTTAAAACGTGATTTTCTGAAAAATATTGACGAAAGAAAATTCTCCTTTTGGTTCTCTTTAGATGCTACATGTTAAGACGTACACGCCACAACAATTCTTTTCGATATACAACGTGTAGTTTTGGAGATACAAGCTAATTTTGTACGATGCGTTATTTCTTCTCCTAAAGAGTTTCCAATGCGTACGTATATGTCTTTACTCTGCAAAACTGTATTTCCTTATGAAGTGGTATTCTTACATATCCTTTCGAGAGAAAACTGTCCTGTGCCTTCTCTTTTGAGGCTACACAGGTAGACATACACGCAACATGAAAGCTTTTCGACTTACAACGTGTTGTTTAGGAAAAACAAGATAATTTCGCACGATGCGGGATTTCCTTAAAACGTGATTTTCTGAAAAATTTTGACGAAAGAAAATTCTCCTTTTGGTTCTCTTTAGATGCTACATGTTAAGACGTACACGCCACAACAATTCTTTTCGAGATACAACGTGTAGTTTTGGAGATACAAGCTAATTTTGTACTATGCGTTATTTCTTCTCGTAAAGAGTTTCCAATGCGTACGTATATGTCTTTACTCTGCAAAACTGTATTTCCTTATGAAGTGGTATTCTTACATATCCTTTCGAGAGAAAACTGTCCTGTGCCTTCTCTTTTGAGGCTACACACTTAGACATACACGCAACATGAAAGCTTTTCGACTTACAACGTGTTGTTTAGGAAAAACAAGATAATTTCGCACGATGCGGGATTTCCTTAAAACGTGATTTTCTGAAAAATTTTGACGAAAGAAAATTCTCCTTTTGGTTCTCTTTAGATGCTACATGTTAAGACGTACACGCCACAACAATTCTTTTCGAGATACAACGTGTAGTTTTGGAGATACAAGCTAATTTTGTAAGATGCGTTATTTCTTCTCGTAAAGAGTTTCCAATGCGTACGTATATGTCTTTACTCTGCAAAACTGTATTTCCTTATGAAGTGGTATTCTTACATATCCTTTCGAGAGAAAACTGTCCTGTGCCTTCTCTTTTGAGGCTACACACGTAGACATACACGCAACATGAAAGCTTTTCGACTTACAACGTGTTGTTTAGGAAAAACAAGATAATTTCGCACGATGCGGGATTTCCTTAAAACGTGATTTTCTGAAAAATTTTGACGAAAGAAAATTCTCCTTTTGGTTCTCTTTAGATGCTACATGTTAAGACGTACACGCCACAACAATTCTTTTCGAGATACAACGTGTAGTTTTGGAGATACAAGCTAATTTTGTACGATGCGTTATTTCTTCTCGTAAAGAGTTTCCAATGCGTACGTATATGTCTTTACTCTGCAAAACTGTATTTCCTTATGAAGTGGTATTCTTACATATCCTTTCGAGAGAAAACTGTCCTGTGCCTTCTCTTTTGAGGCTACACACTTAGACATACACGCAACATGAAAGCTTTTCGAGTTACAACGTGTTGTTTAGGAAAAACAAGATAATTTCGCACGATGCGGGATTTCCTTAAAACGTGATTTTCTGAAAAATTTTGACGAAAGAAAATTCTCCTTTTGGTTCTCTTTAGATGCTACATGTTAAGACGTACACGCCACAACAATTCTTTTCGAGATACAACGTGTAGTTTTGGAGATACAAGCTAATTTTGTACTATGCGTTATTTCTTCTCGTAAAGAGTTTCCAATGCGTACGTATATGTCTTTACTCTGCAAAACTGTATTTCCTTATGAAGTGGTATTCTTACATATCCTTTCGAGAGAAAACTGTCCTGTGCCTTCTCTTTTGAGGCTACACACGTAGACATACACGCAACATGAAAGCTTTTCGACTTACAACGTGTTGTTTAGGAAAAACAAGATAATTTCGCACGATGCGGGATTTCCTTAAAACGTGACAACACATTGTAACTCGAAAAGCTTTGGTGTTGCGTGTATGTCAAAGCGTGTAGCCTCAAAAGAGAACGCACAGGAGAGTTTTCTCTCGAAAGAATAGGTAAGAATACCACTTTATAAGGAAGTACAGTGTTGCTGAGTAAAGACAAAAACGTACATATTGGAAACCCTTAAACTTTACGAGATGAAATAAAGCATCGTACAAAATTAGCTTGTAACTCCTAAACAACACATTGTTACTCGAAAGGATTTGGTGTGGCCTGTACGTCTAAACGTGTAGCCTCAAAAGAGAACCCACAGGACAATTTTCTTTCTTCAAAATTTGTCAGAAAACCAAGTTTTAAGGAAATCCCGCATTGTGAGAAATTATCTTGTTCTTCCTAAACAACACGTTTTAACTCGAAAAGCTTAGGTGTTGTGTGTATATCTAAGCGTATAGCCTCAAAAGAGAACGCACAGGAGAGTTTTCTCTCGAAAGAATAAGTAAGAATACCACGTTATAAGGAAATACAGGGTTGCAAAGTAAAGACAAATACATATGTATTGGAAACACTTTATGAGAGAAATAACGCATCATGCAAAATTAGCTTGTATGTCCTAAACAACAAGTTGTAACTTGAAAACATTTGGTGTGCCGTGTATGTCTAAACATGTAGCCTCCAAAGAGAACCCCCAGTAGAATTTTCTTTCGTCAAAATTTTTCAGAAAACCACTTTTTAAGGAAATCCCGCATTGTGCGAAATTATCTTGTTTTTCATAAACAACACATTGTAACTCGAAAAGCTTTGGTGTTGCATGTATGTCTAAGCGTGTAGCCTCAAAAGAGAACGCACAGGAGAGGTTTCTCTCGAAAGAATATGTAAGAATACCACGTTATAAAGAAACACAGTGCTGCAGAGTAAAGACAAATACATAAGTAAGGGAAACACTTTACGAGAAGAAATAATGCATGGTACAAAATTAGCTTGTATCTCCTAAACAACAAGATAAAACTAAAAAATATTTGGTGTGGCGTGTATGTCTAAACGTTTAGCTTCAAAGGAGAACCCACAGGAGAATTTTCTTTCGTCAAAATTTGTCAGAAAACCACGTTTTAAGGAAATCCAGCATTGTGCTAAATTATCTTGTTTTTCTTAACAACACGTTGTAACTCGAAAAGCTTTGGTGTTGCGTGTATGTCTAAGCATGTAGCCTCAAAAGAGAACGCACAGGAGAGTTTTCTCTCGAAAGAATATGTAAGGATGCCACGTTATAAGGAAATACAGTGTTGCAGAGTAAAGACAAATACGTACATATTGGAAACACTTTATAAGAGAAATAACGCTTCTTGCCAAATTAGCTTGTATGTCCTAAACAACACGTTGTAACTCGAAAAGATTTGGTGTGGCGTGTACGTTTAAATGTGTAGCCTCAAAAGAGTACCCACAGGAGAGTTTTATTTCGTCAAAATTTGCCAGAAAACCACGTTTTAAGGAAATCCCGCATCGTGCGAAATTATGTTGTTTTTCATAAACAACACGTTGTAACTCGAAAAGCTTTGGTGTTGCGTGTTTGTCTAAGCATGTAGCCTCAAAGGAGAACGCACAGGAGAGTTTTCTATCGAAAGAATATGCAAGAAAACCACGTTATAAGGAAATACAGTGTTGCAGAGTAAAGGCAAATATGTACGTTATGGAAACACTTAAACTTCATGAGAAGAAATAACGCATCGTAAAAAATTAGCATGTATCTCATAAACAACACGTTGTAACTCGATAAGATTTGGTGTGGCGTGTACGGCTAAATGTGTAGCCTCAAAAGAGAACCCACAGGAGTATTTTCTTTCCTCAAAATTTGTAAGAAAACCACATTTTAAGGAAATCCCGCATTGTGCTAATTTATCTTGTTTTTCCTAAACAACACATTGTAACTCGAAAAGCTTTGGTGTTACGTGTATGTCAAAGCGTGTAGCCTCAAAAGAGAATGCACAGGAGAATTTTCTCTCGAAAGAATATGTAAGAATACCATGTTATAAGGAAATACAGTGTTGCAGAGCAAAGACAAATACGTACTTATTGGAAACACTTTATGAGAGAAATAACGCATCTTGCAAAATTAACTTGTATGTCCTAAACAACATGTTGTAACTCGAAAAGAACACACAAGAGAGTTTTCTCTCGAAAGAATATGTAAGAATACCACGTTATAAAGAAATACAGTGTTGCAGTGTAAAGACAAATACGTACTTATTTGAAACACTTAAACTTTACGAGAAGAAATAAGGCATCGTACAAAATTAGTTTTGGTGTGGTGTGTACGTCTAAACGTGTAGCCTCAAAAGAGAACCCACAGGATAATTTTCTTTCGTCAAAATTTGAGAGAAAACCACGTTTTAAGGAAATCCCTTATTGAGTTACAACATGTTGTTTAGGAAAATCAAGATAATTTTGCACGATGCGGGATTTCCTTAATACGTGGCTTTCTGACAAATTTTGACCAAAGAAAATTCTCCTATGGGTTCTCTTTTGAGGCTACACATTTAGACGTACAGGCCACACCAAATCTTTTTAAGTTACAACGCGTTGTTTAGGAGATACAAGCTAATTTTGTGCGATGCGTTATTTCTTCTCGTAAAGTGTTTCCAATACGTGCGTATTTGTCTTTACTCTGCAGCACTGTATTTCCTAATAACGTGGTATTCTTATATATTCTTTCGAGAGAAAACTCTCCTTTGCGTTCTCTTTTGAGGCTACACGCTTAGAAATACACGCAACACCAAAGCTTTTCGAGTTACAACGTGTTGTTTAGGAAAAACAAGATGATTTCGCACGATGCGGGATTTCATTAAAACATGGTTTTCTGACAAATATTGACGAAAGAAAACTCTCCTGTGGGTTCTCTTTTGAGGCTACACGTTTAGACGTACATGCCACACCAAATCCTTTCGAGTTACAACGTGTTGTTTAGGAGATACAAGCTAATTTTTTAAGATGCGTTATTTCTCTCATAAAGTGTTTCCAATACGTACGTATTTGTCTTTACTCTGCCACACTGTATTTCCTTATAACGTGGTATTCTTACATATTCTTTCGAGAGAAAACTCTCCTGTGCGTTCTCCTTTGGGGCTACACGCTTAGACATACACCCAACACCAAAGCTTTTTGAGTTACAACGTGTTGTTTAGGAAGAACAAGATAATTTCTCACGATGCGGGATTTCCGTAATACGTGGTTTTCTGACAAATTTAGACGAAAGAAAATTGTCCTGTGGGTTCTCTTTTGAAGCTACACGTTTAGACGTACAGGCCACACCAAATCTTTTCGAGATACCACGTGTTGTTTAGGAGATACAAGCTAATTTTGTACGATGCTTTATTTCATCTCGTAAAATTTAAGGGTTTCCAATACATACATATTTGTCTTTACTCTGCAACACTGTATTTCCTTATAATGTGGTATTCTTACATATTCTTTCGAGAGAAAACTCTCCTGTGCGTTCTCTTTGGAGGCTACACGCTTAGACATTCACGCAACACCAAACTTTTCGAGTTACAACGTGCTGTTTAGGAAAAACAAGATAATTTCGCATGATGCGGGATTTCCTTAAAACGTGGTTTTCTGACAAATTTTGACAAAAGAAAATTCTCCTGTGGGTTCTCTTTTGAGGCTACACGTTTAGACGTACACGCCACACCACATCCTTTCGAGTTATAACGTGTTGTTTAGGATATACAAGCTAATTTTGTACTATGTTTTATTTCTTCTCGTAAAGTTTAAGTGTTTCCAATAAGTATGTATTTGTCTTTACTCCGCAACATTGTATTTCCTTATAACGTGGTATTCCTACATATTCTTTCGGGAGAAAACTCTCCTGTGCATTCTCGTTTGAGGCTACACGCTTAGACATATACGCAACACCAAAGCTTTTCGAGTTACAACATGTTGTTTAGGAAAAACAAGATAATTTCGCACGATGCAGGATTTCCTTAAAACGTGGTTTCCTGACAAATTTTGACGAAAGAAAACTCTCCTGTGGGTTCTCCTTTGAGGCTACACATTTAGTCGTACACGCCACACCAAATCTTTTCGAGTTACAACGTGTTGTTTAGAAGATACAAGCTAATTTTGCATGATGCGTTATTTCTTCTCGTAAAGTGTTTCCTATAAGTACATATTTGTCTATACTCTGCAACACTGTATTTCCTTATAACGTGGTATTCTTACATATTCTTTCGAGAGAAAACTATACTGTGCGTTCTCTTTGGAGGCTACACGCTTAGACATACAAGCAACACCAAAGCTTTTCGAGTTACAACGTGTTGATTAGGAAAAACAAGATAATTTCGCACAATGAGGGATTTACGTAAAATGTGGTTTTCTGACAAATTTTGACGTAAGAAAATTCTCCTGTGGGTTCTCTTTTGAGGCTACACATTTAGACTACACGCCACACCAAATCTTTTTGAGTTACCACGTGTTGTTTAGGAGATACAAGCAAATTTTGTACCATGCGTTATTTCTTCTCATAATATATTTCCAATACGTATGTATTTGTCTTTACTCTGCAGCAATATATTTCCTTATAACGTGGTATTCTTACATATTCTTTCGAGAGAAAACTCTCCTGTGCATTCTCTTTTGAGGCTACACGCTTACACATACACCCAACACCAAAGCTTTTCGAGTTACAATGTTTTGTTTATGAAAAACAAGATAATTGCGCACAATGCGGGATTTCCTTAAAACGTGGTTTTCTGACAAATTTTGACGAAAGAAAATTCTCCTGTGGGTTCTCTTTTGAGGCTACATGTTTAGACGTACACGCCACACCAAATCTTTTCGAGTTACAACGTGTTGTTTAGGAGATACAAGCTAATTTTGTACCATGCGTTATTTCTTCTCATAAAGTTTTTCCAATAAGTAAGTATTTGTCTTTACTCTGCAACACTGTATTTCCTTATAACGAGGTATTCTTACATATTCTTTCGAGAGAAAACTCTCCTGTGCGTTCTCATTTGAGGCTACACGCTTAGACATATACGCAACACCAAAGCTTTTCGAGTTACAACATGTTGTTTAGGAAAAACAAGATAATTTCGCACGATGCAGGATTTCCTTAAAACGTGGTTTCCTGACAAATTTTGACAAAAGAAAACTCTCCTGTGGGTTCTCCTTTGAGGCTACACATTTAGTCGTACACACCACACCAAATCTTTTCGAGTTACAACGTGTTGTTTAGAAGATACAAGCTAATTTTGCATGATGCGTTATTTCTTCTCGTAAGTGTTTCCTATAAGTACATATTTGTCTATACTCTGCAACACTGTATTTCCTTATAACGTGGTATTCTTACATATTCTTTCGAGAGAAAACTATACTGTGCGTTCTCTTTGGAGGCTACACGCTTAGACATACAAGCAACACCAAAGCTTTTCGAGTTACAACGTGTTGTTTAGGAAAAACAAGATAATTTCGCACAATGAGGGATTTACTTAAAATGTGGTTTTCTGACAAATTTTGACGTAAGAAAATTCTCCTGTGGGTTCTCTTTTGAGGCTACACATTTAGACGTACACGCCACACCAAATCTTTTTGAGTTACCACGTGTTGTTTAGGAGATACAAGCAAATTTTGTACCATGCGTTATTTCTTCTCATAATATATTTCCAATACGTATGTATTTGTCTTTACTCTGCAGCAATATATTTCCTTATTACGTGGTATTCTTACATATTCTTTCGAGAGAAAACTCTCCTGTGCATTCTCTTTTGAGGCTACACGCTTCCACATACACCCAACACCAAAGCTTTTCGAGTTACAATGTTTTGTTTATGAAAAACAAGATAATTGCGCACAATGCGGGATTTCCTTAAAACGTGGTTTTCTGACAAATTTTGACGAAAGAAAATTCTCCTGTGGGTTCTCTTTTGAGGCTACATGTTTAGACGTACACGCCACACCAAATCTTTTCGAGTTACAACGTGTTGTTTAGGAGATACAAGCTAATTTTGTACCATGCGTTATTTCTTCTCATAAAGTTTTTCCAATAAGTAAGTATTTGTCTTTACTCTGCAACACTGTATTTCCTTATAACGTGGTATTCTTACATATTCTTTCGAGAGAAAACTCTCCTGTGCGTTCTCATTTGAGGCTACACGCTGAGACATACACCCAACAGCAAAGCTTTTCGAGTTACAACGTGTTGTTTAGGAAAAACAAGATAATTTCACACGATGCGGGAATTACTTAAAACGTGGTTTTCTGACAAATTTTGACGAAAGAAAATTCTCCTGTGGGTTTTCATTTGAGGCTAAACGTTTAGACGTACACGCCACACCAAATGTTTTCGAGTTAAAACGTGTTGTTTAGGAGATACAAGCTAATTTTTTACGATGCTTTATATCTTCTTGTAAAGTTTAAGTGTTTCCAAAACGAACATATTTATCTTTAATTTGCCACAATGTATTTCCTTATAACGTGGTATTCTTACATACTCGTTCGAGAGAAATCTCTCCTGTGTGTTCTTTTTTGAGGCTACATGCTTAGGCATACACGCAACACCAAAGATTTTCGAGTTACAATGTGTTGTTTAGGAAAAACAAGATAGTTTCGCACGATGCGGGATTTCCTTAATAAGTGGTTTTCTGACAAATTTTGAGGAAAGAAAATTCTCCTGGGGGTTCTCTTTTGAGGCTACACGTTTAGACGTACATGCCACACCAAATCTTTTCGAGTTACAACGTGTTGTTTAGGAGATAAAAACTAATTTTTTGCGATGCGTTATTTCTTCTCATAGAGTGTTTCAAATACCTACGTATTTGTCTTTAATCTGCAAAACTGTATTTCCTTATAATCTGGTATTCTTACATGTTCTTTCGAGAGAAAACTCTCCTGTGCGTTCTCTTTTGAGGCTACACGCTTAGACATACACGCAACATCAAAGCTTTTCGAGTTACAACGTGTTGTTTAGGAAAAACAAGATAATTTCGCACGATGAGTGATTTCCTTAAAATATGGATTTCTGACAAATTTTAACGAACAAAAATTCTCCTGTGGGTTCTATTTTGAGGCTACACGTTTAGACATACACGCCCCACCAAATCTTTTCGAGTTACAATGTGTTGTTTAGGAGATACAAGCTAATTTTGTAAGATGCGTTATTTCTTCTCGTAAAGTGTTTCCAATAAGTACGTATTTGCCTTTAGTCTGCAACACTGTATTTCCTTATAACGTGGTATTCTTACATATTCTTTCGAGAGAAAACTCTCCTGTGCGTCCTCTTTTGAGGCTACACGCTTAGACATACACGCAACACCAAAGCTTTTCGCATTACAACGTGTTGTTTAGGAAAAACAAGATAATTTCGCACGATGAGGGATTTCCTTAATACGTGGTTTTCTGACAAATTTTGACAAAAGAAATTTCTCCTATTGGTTCTCTTTTGAGACTACACGTTTAGACGTACAGGCCACACCAAATCTTTTTAAGTTTCAACGTGTTGTTTAGGAGATACAAGCTAATTTTGTACCATGCGTTATTTCTTCTCATAAAGTTTTTCCAATAAGTAATTATTTGTCTTTACTCTGCAACACTGTATTTCCTTATAACGTGGTATTCTTACATATTCTTTCGAGAGAAAACTCTCCTGTGCGTTCTCATTTGAGGCTACCCGCTGAGACATACACGCAACAGCAAAGCTTTTCGAGTTACAACGTGTTGTTTAGGAAAAACAAGATAATTTCTCACGACGCGGGATTTCCTTAAAACGTGGTTTTCTGACAAATTTTGACGAAAGAAAATTCTCCTGTGGGTTCTCTTTTAAGGCTAAACGTTTAGACGTACACGCCACACCAAATCTTTTTGAGTTACAACTTGTTGTTTAGGAGAATCAAGCTAATTTTTTTACGATGAATTATTTCTTCTCGTAAAGTTTAAGTGTTTCCAATACATATGTATTTGCCTCTACTCTGCAACACTGTATTTCCTTATAACGTGGTATTCTTACATATTCTTTCGAGAGAAAACTCTCCTGTGCGTTCTCTTTGGAGGCTACACACTTAGACATTCACGCAACACCAAAGCTTTTCGAGTTACAACGTGTTGTTTAGGAAAAACAAGATAATTTCGCATGATGCGGGATTTCCTTAAACGTGGTTTTCTGACAAATTTTGACGAAAGAAAATTCTCCTGTGGGTTCTCTTTTGAGGCTTCACGTTTAGATGTACACGCCACACCAAATCCTTTCGAGTTATAACGTGTTGTTTAGGATATACAAGCTAATATTGTACTATGTGTTTTTTCTTCTCGTAAAGCTTAAGTGTTTCCAATAAGTATGTATTTGTCTTTACTCTGCAACACTGTATTTCCTTATAACGTAGTATTCCTACATATTCTTTCGGGAGAAAACTCTCCTGTGCGGTCTCTTTTGAGGCTACACGTTTAGACGTACATGCCACACCAAATCTTTTTGAGTTACAACTTGTTGTTTAGCAGATACAAGCTAATTTTTTAACGATGAATTATTTCTTCTCGTAAAGTTTAAGTGTTTCCAATATGTATATATTTGCCTCTACTCTGCAACACTGTATTTCCTTATAACGTGGTATTCTTACATATTCTTTCGAGAGAAAACTCTCCTGTGCGTTCTCTTTGGAGGCTACACGCTTAGACATTCACGCAACACCAAAGCTTTTCGAGTTACAACGTGTTGTTTAGGAAAAACAAGATAATTTCGCATGATGCGGGATTTCCTTAAAACGTGGTTTTCTGACAAATTTTGATGAAACAAAATTCTCCTGTGGGTTCTCTTTTGAGGCTACACGTTTAGACGTACACGCCACACCAAATCCTTTCGAGTTATAACGTGTTGTTTAGGATATACAAACTAATTTTTACTATGTGTTATTTCTTCTCGTAAAGCTTAAGTGTTTCCAATAAGTATGCATTTGTCTTTACTCTGCAACACTGTATTTCCTTATAACGTGGTATTCCTACATATTCTTTCGGAAGAAAACTCTCCTGTGCGTTCTCTTTTGAGGCTACACGCTTAGACATACACGCAACACCAAAGCTTTTCGAGTTACAACATGTTTTTTAGGAAAAACAAGATAATTTCGCACGATGCGGTATTTCCTTAAAATGTGGTTTTCTAACAAATTTTGACGAAAGAACACTCTCCTGTGGGTTCTCTTTTGAGGCTACACGTTTAGACATACACGCCACACCAAATCTTGTCGAGTTACAACGTGTTGTTTAGGAGATACAAGCTAATTTTGCATGATGCGTTATTTCTTCTCCTAAAGTGTTTCCAATAAGTACGTATTTGTCTAAACTCTGCAACACTGTATTTCCTTATAACGTGGTATTCTTACATATTCTTTCGAGAGAAAACTATCCTGTGCGTTCTGTTTGGAGGCTACACGCTTAGACATACACGCAACACCAAAGCTTTTCGAGTTACAACGTGTTGATTAGGAAAAACAAGATAATTTCGCACGATGCGGGATTTCTTTAAAACGTAGTTTTCTGACAAATTTTGACGTAAGAAAATTCTCCTGTGGGTTCTCTTTTGAGGCTACACGTTTAGATGTACATGCCACACCAAATCATTTTGAGTTACCACGTGTTGTTTCGGAGATACAAGCTAATTTTTACCATGCGTTATTTCTTCTCATAATGTGTTTCCAATACGTACGTATTTGTCTTTACTCTGCAGCAATATATTTCCTTATAACGTGGTATTCTTACATATTCCTTCGAGAGAAAACTCTCCTGTGCATTCCCTTTTGAGGCTACACGCTTAGGCATACACGCAACACCAAAGCTTTTCTAGTTTCAACGTGTTGATAAGGAAAAACAATATAATTTCGCAGGATGCGGGATTTACTTAAAACGTGGTTTTCTGACAAATTTTGAGGAAAGAAAACTCTCCTGTGGGTTCTCTTTTGAGGCTACACTTTTAGACGTACACGCCACACCAAATCTTTTCGAGTTACAACGTGTTGTTTAGGACATACAAGCTAATTTTTCAAGATGCGTTATTTCCCTCATAAAGTGCTTCCATTATGTACGTATTTGTCTTTACTCTGCCACACTGTATTTCCTTATAACGTGGTATTCTTACATATTCTTTCGAGAGAAAATTCTCCTGTGGGTTCTCTTTTGAGGCTACACCTTTAGATGTAAACACTACACCAAATCCTTTCGAGTTACAACGTGTTGTTCAGGAGATACAAGCTAATTTTTTACTTTGCGTTATTTCTTCTCGTAAAGTGTTTCCAATACGTACATATTTGTCTTTACTCTGCAACACTGTTTTTCCATATAACGTGGTATTCTTACATATTCTTTCGAGAGAAAACTCTCCTGTGCGTTCTCTTTTGAGGCTACATTCTTAGACATACACCCAATACCAAAGCTTTTCGAGTTACAACGTGTTGTTTAGGAAAAACAAGATAATTTCTCAAGATGTGGGATTTCCTTAAAACGTGGTTTTCTGACAAATTTTGACCAAAGAAAATTCTCTTGTGGGTTCTCCTATAAGGCTACACGTTTAAACGTACACGCCACACCAAATCTTTTCGAGTTACGACGTGTTGTTTAGGAGAAACAAGCTAATTTCATACGATGCGATATTTCGTCTTGTAAACTGTTTCCAATACATATGTATTTGTCTTTATTCTGCAACACTGTATTTCCTTATAACTTGGTATTCTTACATATTCTTTCGAGAGAAAACTCTCCTGTGCATTCACTTTTGAGCCTACACGCTTAGACATACACGCTACACCAAAGCTTTTCGAGTTACAACTTGTTGATTAGGAAAAACAAGATAATTTCGCACGATGCGGGATTTCCTTAAAATGTGGTTTTCTGACAAATTTTGACCAAAGAAAATTCTCCTGTGTATTCTCTTTAGAGGCTACACGTTTAGACGTACACGCCACACCAAATCTTTTCGAGTTACAACGTGCTTTTTAGGAAATACAAGCTAATTTTGTACAATGCATTACTTCTTCTTGTAAAGTGTTTCCAATATGTATGTATCTGTCTTTACTCTGCAACACTGTATTTCCTTATAACGTGGTATTCTTACATATTCTTTCTAGAGAAAACTCTCCTGTGCGTTCTCTTTTGAGGCTACACGCTTAGACATGCACACAGCACCAACGCTTTTCGAGTCACAACGTGTTGTTTAGGAAAAACAAGATAATTTCGCACGAAGTGAGATTTCCTTAATACGTGGTTTTCTGACAAATTTTGACCAAAGAAAATTCTCCTGTGGGTTCTCTTTTCAGGCTAAACGTTTAGAAGTACACACCACACCAAATTTTTTCGACTTACAACGTGTTGTTTAGGAGATACAAGCTAATTTTGTACGATGCGTTATTTCTTCTCATAAAGTGTTTCCAATACGTATATATTTGTCTTTACTCTGCAACATTGTATTTCCTTATAACGTGGTATTCTTATATATTCTTTCGAGAGAAAACTCTCCTGTGCGTTCTCTTTGAGGCCACATGTTTAGAACGACACGCAACACCAAAGCTTTTCGAGTTAAAACGTGTTGTTTAGGAAGAACAAGATAATTTCGCACGATGCGGGATTTCCTTAAAACGTGGTTTTCTGACAAATTTTGACGAAAGAAAATTCTCCTGTGGGTTCTCTTTTGAGTCTACACGTTTCAACGTACATGCCACACCAAATCTCTTCGAGTTACAACGTGTTGTTTAGGAAATACAAGCTAATTTTGTACGATGTATTATTCCTTCTCGTAAAGTGTTTCCAATACGTATGTATCTGTCTTTACTCTGCAACACTGTATTTCGTTATAACGTGGTATTCTTACATATTCTTTCGAGAGAATACTCTACTGTGCGTTCTCTTTTAGGCTACACGCTTAGACATACACGCAACACCAAAGCTTTTCGAGTTACAACATGTTGTTTAGGAAAAACAAAATAATTTCGCACGATGCTGGATTTCCTTAAAACGTGGTTTCTGAAAAAATATTGACGAAGGAAAATACTCCTGTGGGTTCTGTTTTGAGGCTACACGTTTAGATGTAATCACCACATCAAATCCTTTTGAGTCACAACGTGTTGTTTAGGAGATACAAGCTAATTTTGAACCATGTGTTATTTCTTCTCGTAAAGTGTTTCCAATACGTACATATTTGTCTTTACTCTGCAACACTGTATTTCCATATAACGTGGTATTCTTACATATTCTTTCGAGAGAAACCTCTCCTGTGCATTCTCTTTTGAGGCTACATGCTTAGACATACACGCAACTCCAAAGCTTTTCGAGTTACAACGTGTTGTTTTGGAAAAACAAAATAATTACGCACAATGCAGGATTTCCTTAACACGTGGTTTTCTGAAAAATTTTGACGAAAGAAAATTCTCCTGTGGGTTCTCTTTTGAGGCTACACGTTTAGACGTACACGCCACACCAAATCTTTTCGAGTTACAACATGTAGTTTTGGAGATACAAGCTAATATTGTACGATGCGTTATTTCTTCTCGTAAAGTGTTTCCAATACGTACGTATTTGTTTTTACTCTGCAACACTGTATTTCTTATAATGTGGTATTCTTACATATTCTTTCGAGAGAAAACTCTCCTGTGCGTTCTCTTTAGAGGCCACACTTTTAGACATACATGCAACCCTAAAGCTTTTCGAGTTACAACGTGTTGTTTAGGAAAAACAAGATAATTTAGCATGATGCGGGATTTCCTTAAAACGTGGTTTTCTGAAAAAATTTTGACGAAAGAAAATTCTCCTGTGGGTTCTCTTTTGAGGCTACACGTTTAGATGTAAACACCAAACCAAACCTTTTCGAGTTACAACGTGTTGTTTAGGAGATACAAGCTAATTTTTTACAATGTGTTATTTCTTCTCATAAAGTGTTTCCAATATATACTTATTGGTCTTTACTCTGCAACACTATATTTCCAAATAACTTGGTATTCTTACATATTCTTTGGAGAGAAAACTCTCCTGTGTGTTCTCTTTTGAGGCTACACGCTTAGACATACACGAAACACCAATGCTTTTCGAGTTACAACGTGTTGTTTAGGAAAAACAAGATAATTTCGCATGATGCGGGATTTCCTTAAAACGTGGTTTTCTGACAAATTTTGATGAAAGAAAATTCTCCTGAGGGTTCCCTTTTAAGGCTACACGTTTAGACGTACACGCCACACCAAATCTTTTCAAGTTACAACGTGTTGTTTAGGAGATACAAGCTAGTTTTGTACGATACATTATTTCTTCTCTTAAAGTGTTTCCAATAAGTACCTATTTGTCTTTACTCTGCAACACTGTATTTCCTTATAACGTGGTATTCTTACATATTCTTTCGAGAGAAAACTTTCCTGTGTGTTCTCTTTTGAGGCTACATGCTTAGACATACACGCAGCACCAAAGCTTTTCGAGTCACAACGTGTAGTTTAGGAAAAACAAGATAATTTCGCACGATGCGGGATTTCCTTAATACGTGGTTTTCTGACAAATTTTGACCAAAAAAAATTCTCCTGTGGGTTCTCTTTTGAGGCTACATGTTTAGACATACACGCCACACCAAATCATTTCGAGTTACAAAGTGTTGTTTAGGAGATACAAGCTAATTTTGTACGATTCGTTACTTCTTCTCGTAAAGTGTTTCCAATACGTACGTATTTGTCTTTACTCTGCAACACTGTATTTCCTTATAATGTGGTATTCTTATATATTCTTTCGAGAGAAAACTCTCCTGTGCGTTCTCTTTGAGGCCACAGGTTAAACATACACGCAACACCAAAGCTTTTCGAGTTAAAACGTGTTGTTTAGGAAAAACAAGATAATTTCGCACGATGCGGAATTTCCTTAAAATGTGGTTTTCTGACAAATTTTGACGAAAGAAAATTCTCCTGTGGTTTCTCTTTTGAGGCTACACATTTCAACGTACACGCCACACCAAATCTTTTCGAGTTACAACGTGTTGTTTAGGAAATACAAGCTAATTTTGTACGATGTATTATTCCTTCTCGTAAAGTGTTTCCAATACATATGTATCTGTCTTTACTCTGCAACACTGTATTTCCTTATAACGTGGTATTCTTACATATTCGTTCGAGAGAATACTCTACTGTACATTCTCTTTTGAGTCTACACGCTTAGACATACACGGAACACCAAAGCTTTTCGAGTTACAACGTGTTGTTTAGGAAAAACAAAATAATTTCCCTCGATGATGGATTTCCAAAAAACGTGGTTTTCTGAAAAAACAATTGACGAAGGAAAATACTCCTGTGGGTTCTCTTTTGAGGCTACATGTTTAGATGTAATCACCACATCAAATCCTTTTGAGTCACAACGTTTTGTTTAGGAGATACAGGCTAATTTTGTACCATGCGTTATTTCGTCTTGTAAAGTGTTTCCAATATGTACATATTTGTCTTTACTCTGCAACACTGTATTTCCATATAATGTGTATTCTTAAATATTCTTTCGAGAGAAACCTCTCCTGTGCGTTCTCTTTTGAGGCTGCACGCTTAGACATACACGCAACACCAAAGCTTTTCGAGTTACAAGGTATTGTTTTGGAAAAACAAAATAATTTCGCACGATGCGGGATTTCCTTAAAACGTGGTTTTCTGAAAAATTTTGACGAACGAAAATTCTCCTGTGGGTTCTCTTTTGAGGCTACACGTTTAGACGTTCACGCCACACCAAATCCTTTCGAGTTACAACGTGTTGTTTAGGAGATACAAGCTAATTTTGTAGATGCGTTATTTCTTCTCGTAAAGTGTTTACAATATGTACGTATTTGTCTTTACTCTGCAACACTGTATTTCCTTATAACGTGGTATTCTTACATATTCTTTGGAGAGAAAACTCTCCTGTGCGTTCTCTTTAGAGGCCACACGTTTAGACATACACGCAACCCCAAAGCTTTTCCAGTTACAACGTGTTGTTTAGGAAAAACAAGATAATTTCGCACGATGCGGAATTTCCTTAAAATGTGGTTTTCTGACAAATTTTGACGAAAGAAAATTCTCCTGTGGTTTCTCTTTTGAGGCTACACATTTCAACGTACACGCCACACCAAATCTTTTCGAGTTACAACGTGTTGTTTAGGAAATACAAGCTAATTTTGTACGATGTATTATTCCTTCTCGTAAAGTGTTTCCAATACATATGTATCTGTCTTTACTCTGCAACACTGTATTTCCTTATAACGTGGTATTCTTACATATTCGTTCGAGAGAATACTCTACTGTACATTCTCTTTTGAGTCTACACGCTTAGACATACACGGAACACCAAAGCTTTTCGAGTTACAACGTGTTGTTTAGGAAAAACAAAATAATTTCCCTCAATGATGGATTTCCAAAAAACGTGGTTTTCTGAAAAAACAATTGACGAAGGAAAATACTCCTGTGGGTTCTCTTTTGAGGCTACATGTTTAGATGTAATCACCACATCAAATCCTTTTGAGTCACAACGTTTTGTTTAGGAGATACAGGCTAATTTTGTACCATGCGTTATTTCGTCTTGTAAAGCGTTTCCAATATGCACATATTTGTCTTTACTCTGCAACACTGTATTTCCATATAACGTGGTATTCTTAAATATTCTTTCGAGAGAAACCTCTCCTGTGCGTTCTCTTTTGAGGCTGCACGCTTAGATATACACGCAACACCAAAGCTTTTCGAGTTACAAGGTATTGTTTTGGAAAAACAAAATAATTTCGCACGATGCGGGATTTCCTTAAAACGTGGTTTTCTGAAAAATTTTGACGAACGAAAATTCTCCTGTGGGTTCTCTTTTGAGGCTACACGTTTAGACGTTCACGCCACACCAAATCCTTTCGAGTTACAACGTGTTGTTTAGGAGATACAAGCTAATTTTGTAGATGCGTTATTTCTTCTCGTAAAGTGTTTACAATATGTACGTATTTGTCTTTACTCTGCAACACTGTATTTCCTTATAACGTGGTATTCTTACATATTCTTTGGAGAGAAAACTCTCCTGTGCGTTCTCTTTAGAGGCCACACGTTTAGACATACACGCAACCCCAAAGCTTTTCGAGTTAAAACGTGTTGTTTAGGAAAAACAAGATAATTTCGCACGATGCGGAATTTCCTTAAAATGTGGTTTTCTGACAAATTTTGACGAAAGAAAATTCTCCTGTGGTTTCTCTTTTGAGGCTACACATTTCAACGTACACGCCACACCAAATCTTTTCGAGTTACAACGTGTTGTTTAGGAAATACAAGCTAATTTTGTACGATGTATTATTCCTTCTCGTAAAGTGTTTCCAATACATATGTATCTGTCTTTACTCTGCAACACTGTATTTCCTTATAACGTGGTATTCTTACATATTCGTTCGAGAGAATACTCTACTGTACATTCTCTTTTGAGTCTACACGCTTAGACATACACGGAACACCAAAGCTTTTCGAGTTACAACGTGTTGTTTAGGAAAAACAAAATAATTTCCCTCGATGATGGATTTCCATAAAACGTGGTTTTCTGAAAAAAAATTGACGAAGGAAAATACTCCTGTGGGTTCTCTTTTGAGGCTACATGTTTAGATGTAATCACCACATCGAATCCTTTTGAGTCACAACGTTTTGTTTAGGAGATACAGGCTAATTTTGTACCATGCGTTATTTCGTCTTGTAAAGTGTTTCCAATATGCACATATTTGTCTTTACTCTGCAACACTGTATTTCCATATAACGTGGTATTCTTAAATATTCTTTCGAGAGAAACCTCTCCTGTGCGTTCTCTTTTGAGGCTGCACGCTTAGACATACACGCAACACCAAAGCTTTTCGAGTTACAAGGTATTGTTTTGGAAAAACAAAATAATTTCGCACGATGCGGGATTTCCTTAAAACGTGGTTTTCTGAAAAATTTTGACGAACGAAAATTCTCCTGTGGGTTCTCTTTTGAGGCTACACGTTTAGACGTTCACGCCACACCAAATCCTTTCGAGTTACAAAGTGTTGTTTAGGAGATACAAGCTAATTTTGTAGATGCGTTATTTCTTCTCGTAAAGTGTTTACAATATGTACGTATATGTCTTTACTCTGCAACACTGTATTTCCTTATAACGTGGTATTCTTACATATTCTTTGGAGAGAAAACTCTCCTGTGCGTTCTCTTTAGAGGCCACACGTTTAGACATACACGCAACCCCAAAGCTTTTCGAGTTAAAACGTGTTGTTTAGGAAAAACAAGATAATTTCGCACGATGCGGAATTTCCTTAAAATGTGGTTTTCTGACAAATTTTGACGAAAGAAAATTCTCCTGTGGTTTCTCTTTTGAGGCTACACATTTCAACGTACACGCCACACCAAATCTTTTCGAGTTACAACGTGTTGTTTAGGAAATACAAGCTAATTTTGTACGATGTATTATTCCTTCTCGTAAAGTGTTTCCAATACATATGTATCTGTCTTTACTCTGCAACACTGTATTTCCTTATAACGTGGTATTCTTACATATTCGTTCGAGAGAATACTCTACTGTACATTCTCTTTTGAGTCTACACGCTTAGACATACACGGAACACCAAAGCTTTTCGAGTTACAACGTGTTGTTTAGGAAAAACAAAATAATTTCCCTCGATGATGGATTTCCATAAAACGTGGTTTTCTGAAAAAAAATTGACGAAGGAAAATACTCCTGTGGGTTCTCTTTTGAGGCTACATGTTTAGATGTAATCACCACATCGAATCCTTTTGAGTCACAACATTTTGTTTAGGAGATACAGGCTAATTTTGTACCATGCGTTATTTCGTCTTGTAAAGTGTTTCCAATATGTACATATTTGTCTTTACTCTGCAACACTGTATTTCCATATAATGTGTATTCTTAAATATTCTTTCGAGAGAAACCTCTCCTGTGCGTTCTCTTTTGAGGCTGCACGCTTAGACATATACGCAACACCAAAGCTTTTCGAGTTACAAGGTATTGTTTTGGAAAAACAAAATAATTTCGCACGATGCGGGATTTCCTTAAAACCTGGTTTTCTGAAAAAATTTGACGAACGAAAATTCTCCTGTGGGTTCTCTTTTGAGGCTACACGTTTAGACGTTCACGCCACACCAAATCCTTTCGAGTTACAACGTGCTGTTTAGGAGATACAAGCTAATTTTGTAGATGCGTTATTTCTTCTCGTAAAGTGTTTACAATATGTACGTATTTGTCTTTACTCTGCAACACTGTATTTCCTTATAACGTGGTATTCTTACATATTCTTTGGAGAGAAAACTCTCCTGTACGTTCTCTTTAGAGGCCACACGTTTAGACATACACGCAACCCCAAAGCTTTTCCAGTTACAACGTGTTGTTTAGGAAAAACAAGATTATTTCGCATGATGCAGGATTTCCTTAAAACGTGGTTTTCTGAAAAAATTTTGACGAAAGAAAATTCTCCTGTGTGTTCTCTTTTGAGGCTACACGTTTAGATGTAAACACCACACCAAACCTTTTCGAGTTGCAACGTGTTGTTTAGGAGATACAAGCTAATATTTTACCATGCGTTATTTCTTCTTATAAAGTGTTTATAATACATACATATTGGTCTTTACTCTGCAACACTGTATTTCCAAATAACGTGGTATTCGTACATATTCTTTCGAGAGAAAACTCTCCTGTGCGTTCTCTATTGAGGCTACACGCTTAGACATTCACGAAACACCAATGCTTTTCGAGTTACAACGTGTTGTTTAGGAAAAACAAGATAATTTCGCACGATGCGGGATTTCCTTAAAACGTGGTTTTCTGACAAATTTTGACGAAAGAAAATTCTCCTGTGGTTTCCCTTTTGAGGCTACTCGTTTAGACGTACATGCCACACCAAATCTTTTCGAGTTACAACGTGTTGTTTAGGAGATACAAGCTAATTTTGTACGATACATTATTTCTTCTCGTAAAGTGTTTCCAATAAGTACCTATTTGTCTTTACTCTGCAACACTGTATTTCCTTATAACGTGGTATTCTTACATATTCTTTCGAGAGAAAACTCTCCTGTGCGTTCTCTTTTGAGGCAACACGCTTAGACATACACGCAGCACCAAAGGTTTTCGAGTCACAACGTGTTGTTTAGGAAAAACAAGATAATTTCGCACGATGCGGGATTTCCTTAATACGTGGTTTTCTGACAAATTTTGACCAAAAATAATTCTCCCGTGGGTTCTCTTTTGAGGCTACATGTTTAGACGTACACGCCACATGAAATCATTACGAGTTACAAAGTGTTGTTTAGGAGATACAAGCTAATTTTTTATGATGCGTTACTTCTTTTCATAAAGTGTTTCCAATACGTACGTATTTTCTTTACTCTGCAACAATGTATTTCCTTATAATGTGGTATTCTTATATATTCTTTCGAGAGAAAACTCTCCTGTGCGTTTTCTTTGAGGCCACACGTTTAGACATACACGCAACACCAAAGCTTTTCGAGTTAAAACGTGTTGTTTAGGAAAAACAAGATAATTTCGCACGATGCGGGATTTCCTTAAAATGTGGTTTTCTGACAAATTTTGACGAAAGAAAATTCTCCTGTGGGTTCTCTTTTGAGGCTACACGTTTCAACGTACACGCCACACCAAATCTTTTCGAGTTACAACGTGTTGTTTAGGAAATACAAGCTAATTTTGTACGATGTATTATTCCTTCTCGTAAAGGGTTTCCAATACGTATATATCTGTCTTTACTCTGCAACACTGTATTTCCTTATAACGTGGTATTCTTACATATTTGTTCGAGAGAATACTCTACTGTGCATTCTCTTTTGAGTCTACATGCTTAGACATACACGCAACACAAAAGCTTTTCGAGTTACAACGTGTTCTTTAGGAAAAACAACATAATTTCGCACGATGATGGATTTCCTTAAAACGTGGTTTTCTGAAAAAAATTTGACGAAAGAAAATACTCCTGTGGGTTCTTTTTGAGGCTACATGTTTAGATGTAATGACCACATCAAATCCTTTTGAGTTACAACGTGTTGTTTAGGAGATACAGGCTAATTTTGTACCATGCGTTATTTCTTCTTGTAAAGTGTTTCCAATATGTACATATTTGTCTTTACTCTGCAACACTGTATTTCCATATAACGTGGTATTCTTAAATATTCTTTCGAGAGAAACCTCTCCTGTGCGTTGTCTTTTGAGGCTACACGCTTAGACATACACGCAACACCAAAGCTTTCCGAGTTACAACGTGTTGTTTTGGAAAAACAAAATAATTTCGCACGATGCGGGATTTCCTTAAATCCTGGTTTTCTGAAAAATTTTGACGAACGAAAATTCTCCTGTGGGTTCTCTTTTGAGGCTTCACGTTTAGATGTACATGCCAAACCAAATCTTTTCGAGTTACAACGTGTTGTTTAGGAGATACAAGCTAATTTTGTAGACGCGTTATTTCTTCTCGTAAAGTGTTTACAATACGTACGTATTTGTCTTTACTCTGCAACACTGTATTTCCTTATAATGTGGTATTCTTACATATTCTTTCGAGAGAAAACTCTCCTGTGCGTTCTCTTTAGAGGCCACACGTTTAGACATACACGCAACCCCAAAGCTTTTCGAGTTACAACGTGTTGTTTAGGAAAAACAACATAATTTCTCATGATGCAGGATTTCATTAAAACGTGGTTTTCTGAAAAAATTTTGACGAAAGAATATTCTCCTGTGTGTTCTCTTTTGAGGCTACACGTTTAGATGTAAACACCACACCAAACCTTTTCGAGTTGCAACGTGTTGTTTAGGAGATACAAGCTAATTTTTTACCATGCGTTATTTCTTCTCATAAAGTGTTTCCAATACATACATATTGGTCTTTACTCTGCAACACTGTATTTCCAAATAACGTGGTATTCTTACATATTCTTTCAAGAGAAAACTCTCCTGTGCATTCTCTTTTGAGGCTACACGCTTAGACATACACGCAACACCAAAGCTTTTCAAGTTACAACGTGTTGTTTAGGAAAAACAAGATAATTTCGCACGAAGCGGGATTTCCTTAAAACGTGGTTTTCTGACAAATTTTGACGAAAGAAAATTCTCCTGTGGGTTCCCTTTTGAGGCTCCACGTTTAGATGTATACGCCACACCGAATCTTTTCGAGTTACAACGTGTTGTTTAGGAGATACAAGCTAATTTTGTACGATATATTATTTCTTCTCGTAAAGTGTTTCCAATAAGTACCTATTTGTCTTTACTCTGCAACACTGTATTTTCTTATAACGTGGTATTCTTACATATTCTTTCGAGAGAAAATTCTCCTGTGCGTTCTCTTTTGAGGCTACATGCTTAGACATACACGCAACACCAAAGCTATTCAAGTCACAACGTGTTGTTTAGGAAAAACAACATAATTTCGCACGATGCAGGATTTCCTTAATACGTGGTTTTCTGACAAATTTTGACCAAAGAAAATTCTCCTGTGGGTTCTCTTTTGAGTCTACGCGTTTAGACGTACACGCCACATCAAATCTTTTCGAGTTACAACGTGTTGTTTAGGAGATACAAGCTAATTTTGTACGATGCGTTTTTTCTTCTCGAAAAGTGTTTGCAATACGTACATATTTGTCTTTACTCTGCAACACTGTATTTCCTTATAACGTGGTATTCTTATATATTCTTTCGAGAGAAAACTCCCCTGTGGGTTCTCTTTGAGGCCATACGTTTAGACATACACGCAACACCAAAGCTTTTCGAGTTACAACGTGTTGTTTAGGAAAAACAAGATAATTTCACATGATTCAGGATTTCCTTAAAACGTGGTTTTCTGAAAAAATTTTGACGAAAGAAAATTCTCCTGTGGGTTCTCTTTTGAGGCTACACGTTTAGATGTAAACACCACACCAAACCTTTTTGAGTTACAACGTGTTTTTTAGGAGATACAAGCAAATTTTTTACCATACGTTATTTCTTCTCATAAAGTGTTTCCAATATATACATATTGGTCTTTACTCTGCAACACTGTATTTCCAAATAACATGGTATTCTTACATATTCTTTCGAGAGAAAACTCTCCTGTGCGTTCTCTTTTGAGGCTACACGCTTAGACATACACGCAACACCAAAGCTTTTCGAGTAAGAATACCACGTTAAAAGGAAGTACAGTGTTGCAGAATAAAGACAAATTCTTACGTTTTGGAAACCCTTAAAATTAGCGAGATGAAATAAAGCATCATACAAAATTAGCTTGTATCTCCTAAACAACACGTTGTAACTCGAAAAGATTTGGTGCGGCGTGTACGTCTAAACGTGTAGCCTCAAAAGAGAACCACAGGACAATTTTCTTTCGTCAAAATTTGTCAGAAAACCACGTTTTAAGGAAATCCCGCATCGTGCGAAATTATCTTGTTCTTCCTAAACAACACGTTGTAACTCAAAAAGCTTTGGTGTTGCGTGTATGTCTAAGCGTGTAGCCTCAAAAGAGAACACACAGGAGAGTTTTCTCTCGAAAGAATATGTAAGAATACCACGTTATAAGGAAATACAGTGTTGCAGAGTAAAGACAAATAGGTACTTATTGGAAACACTTTTCGAGAAGTAATAACGCATCGTACAAAATTAGCTTGTATCTCCTAAACAACACGTTGTAACTAGAAAAGTTTTGGTGTGGTGTTTACAGCTAAACATGTAGCCTAAAAAGAGAACCCACAGGAGAATTTTCTTTCGTCAAAATTTTTCAGAAAACCACGTTTTAAGGAAATCCCGCATCATCCGAAATTATCTTGTTTTTCCTAAACAACAGGTTGTAATTCAAAAAGCTTTGTTGTTGCGTGTATGTCTAAGCATGTAGCCTCTAAACAGAAAGCACAGGAGAGTTTTTCTCTCGAAAGAATATGCAAGATTACAACGTTATAAAGAAATACAGTGTTGCAGAGTAAAGGCAAATACGTACGTATTGGAAACATTTAAACTTTACGAGAAGAAATAATGCATCTTAAAAAATTAGCTTGTATCTCCTAACCAACACGTTGTAACTCGAAAGGATTTGGTGTGGCGTGTAAGTCTAAACGTGTGTCCTCAAAAGAGAACCCACATGAGTATTTTCTTTCGTCAAAATTTGTCAGAAAACCACGTTTTAAGGAAATCCCGCATCGTGCTAAATTATCTTATTTTTCCTAAACAACACATTGTAACTCGAAAAGCTTTGGTGTTACGTGTATGTCAAAGTGTGTAGCCTCAAAAGAGAATGCACAGGAGAGTTTTCTCTCGAAAGAATATGTAAGAATACCACGTTATAAGGAAATACAGTTTTGCAGAGTAAAGACAAATACGTACTTATTGGAAACACTTAAACTTTTCGAGAAGAAATAAGGCATCGTACAAAATTAGTTTGTATCTCCTAAACAACACGTTATAACTCGAAAAGATTTGGTGTGGCGTGTACGTCTAAATGTGTAGCCTCAAAAGAGAACAGACAGGAGAATTTTCTTTCTTCAAAATTTGTCAGAAAACCACGTTTTATGGAAATCCCGCATTGTGCGAAATTATCTTGTTTTTTCGAAACAACACATTGTAACTCGAAAAGCTTTGTTGTTGCGTGTATGTCTAAGCGTGTAGCCTCAAAAGAGAATGCAAAGGAGAGTTTTTTCTCGAAAGAATATGTAAGAATACCACGTTATTAGGAAACACAGTGTTGTAGAGTAAAGACAAATACTTACTTATTGGAAAAACTTTAGGAGAAGAAATAACGCATCGTAAAAAATTAGCTTGTATCTCCTAAACAACACGTTGTAACTTAAAAAGATTTGGTGTGGCCTGTACATCTAAACGTGTAGCCTCAAAAGAGAACCGACTGGAGAATTTTCTTTCGTCAAAATTTTCCAGAAAACCACGTTTTAAGGAAATCCCGCATCGTGCGCAATTATCTGGTTTTTCCTAAACAACACGTTGTAACTCGAAAAGCTTTGGTGTTGCGTGTATGTGTAAGCGTGTAGCCTCAAAAGATAACGCACAGGAGAGTTTTCTCTCGAAAGAATATGTAAGAATACCACGTTATAAGGAAATACAGTGTTGCAGACTAAAGGCAAATACGTACGTATTGGAAACACTTTACGAGAAGAAATAAAGCAACGTACAAAATTAGCTTGTATCTCCTAAACAACACGTTGTAACTCGAAAAGATTTGGTGTGGCGTGTACGTCTAAACGTGTAGCCTCAAAAGAGAACTCACAGGAGAATTTTCTTTCGTCAAAATTTTTCAGAAAACCACGTTTTATGGAAATCCCGCATCCTGCGAAATTATCTTGTTTTTCCTAAACAACATGTTGTAACTCGAAAAGCTTTGGTGTTGCGTGTATGTCTAAGCGTGTAGCCTCAAAAGAGAACGCACAGCAGAGTTGTTTCTCGATAGAATTTGTAAGAATACCACGTTATAAGGAAATACAGTGTTGCAGAGTAAAGACAAATACATATGTATTGGAAACCCATAAACTTTACGAGATGAAATAAAGTATCGTACAAAATTAGCTTGTATCTCCTAAACAACACGTTGTAACTCGAAATGATTTGTTGTGGCGTGTACGACTAAACGTGTAGCCTCAAAAGAGAACCCACAGGACACTTTTCTTTCGTCAAAATTTGTCAGAAAACCACGTTTTAAGGAAATCCCGCATCGTGCGAAATTATCTTGTTTTTCCTAAACAACACGTTGTAACTCGAAAAGCTTTGGTTTTGCGTGTATGTCTAAGCATGTAGCCTCCAAAGAGAACGCACAGGAGAGTTTTCTCTCGAAAGAATATGTAAGAATACCACGTTATAAGGAAATACAGTGTTGCAGAGTAAAGGCAAATACATACGTATTGGAAACACTTAAACTTTACGAGAAGAAATAACGCATCGTAAAAAAATTAGCATGTATCTCCTAAACAACACGTTGAAACTCAATATGATTTGGTGTGGCGTGTACATCTAAACGTGTAGCCTCAAAAGAGATCCCACAGGAGATTTTCTTTCGTCAAAAATTGTCAGAAAACCACGTTTTAAGGAAATCCCGCATCGTGGGAAATTATCTTGTTCTTCCTAAACAACACGTTGTAACTCGAAAAGCTTTGGTGTTGCGTATATTTCTAAGCGTGTAGCCTCAAATGAGAACGCACAGGAGAGTTTTCTCTTGAAAGAATATGTAAGAATACCACGTTATAAGGAAATACAGTGTTGCAGAATAAAGACATATACTTACTTATTGGAAAAACTTTAGGAGAAGAAATAACGCATCGTACAAAATTAGCTTGTATCTCCTAAACAACACGTTGTAGCTTAAAAAGATTTGGTGTGGCCTGCACGTCTAAACGTGTAGCCTCAAAAGAGAACCCATAGAGGAATTTTCCTTGGTCAAAATTTGTCAGAAAACCACTTATTAAGGAAATCCCGCATCGTGCGTAATTATCTTGTTTTTCCTAAACAACACGTTGTAACTCGAAAAGCTTTGGTGTTGCGTGTATGTCTAAGTGCGTAGCCTCAAAGGGGAATGCCCAGGAGAGTTTTCTCTCGAAAGAATATGTAAGAATGCCACGTTATAAGGAAATACAGTGTTGCAGAGTATAGACAAATACGTACTTATTGGAAACACTTTATGAGAAGAAATAAAGCATCATGCAAAATTAGCTTGTATCTCCTAAACAACACGTTGTAACTGGAAAAGATTTGGTGTGGTGTGTACGTCTAAACGTGTAGCCTCAAAAGAGAACCCACAGGAGAGTTTTCTTTGGTCAAAATTTGTCAAAAACCACGTTTTACGGAAATCCCGCATCGTGCGAAAATATCTTGTTTTTCCTAAACAACACGTTGTAACTCGAAAAGCTTTGGTGTTGCGTGTATTTCTAAGCGTGTAGCCTCAAAAGAGAACGCACAGGAGAGTTTTCTCCCGAAAGAATATGTAAGAATACCACGTTATAAGGAAATACAGTGTTGCAGAGTAAAGACAAATACATACTTATTGGAAACACTTAAACTTTACGAGAAGAAATAACACATAGTACAAAATTAGCTTGTATCTCCTAAACATCACGTTATAACTCGAAAGGATTTGGTGTGGCGTGTACGTCGAAACGTGTATCCTCAAAAGAGAACCCACAGGAGAATTTTCTTTCATCAAAATTTGTCAGAAAACCACGTTTTAAGGAAATCCCGCATCATGCGAAATTATCTTGTTTTTCCTAAACAACACGTTGTAACTCGAAAAGCTTTGGTGTTGCGTGTATGTCTAAGCGTGTAGCCTCCAAAGAAAACGCACAGGAGAGTTTACTGTCGAAAGAATATGTAAGAATACCACGTAATAAGGAAATACAGTGTTGCAGAGTAAAGGCAAATACATACGTATTGGAAACACTTAAACTTTACGAGAAGAAATAAGGCATCATAAAAAAATTAGCTTGTATCTCCTAAACAACACGTTGTAACTCAAAAAGATTTGGTGTGGTGTGTACGTCTAAACGTGTAGCCTCAATAGAGAACCCACAGGAGAATTTTCTTTCGTCAAAATGTGTCAGAAAACCACGTTTTAAGGAAATCCTGCATCGTCGGAAATTATCTTGTTCTTCCTAAACAACACATTGTAACTCGAAAAGCTTTGGTGTTGCGTGTATGTCTAAGCGTGTAGCCTCAAATGAGAATGCACAGGAGAGTTTTCTCTCGAAAGAATATGTAAGAATACCACATTATAAGGAAATACAGTGTTGCAGAGTAAAGACATATTCTTACTTATTCGAAAAACTTTACGAGAAGAAATAACCTATCGTACAAAATTAGCTTGTATCTCCTAAACAACACGTTGTAACGTAAAAAGATTAGGTGTGGCCTGTACGTCTAAACGTGTAGCCTCAAAAGAGAACCCATAGGAGAATTATCCTTGGTCAAAATTTGTCAGAAAACCACTTATTAAGGAAATCCCGCATCGCGCGAAATTATATTGTTTTTTCTAAACAGCACGTTGTAACGCGAAAAACTTTGGTGTTGCCTGTATGTCTAAGCTTGTAGCCTCAAAGGGGAACACACAGGAGAGTTTTCTCTCGAAAGAATATGTAAGAATACCAGGTTATAAGGAAATACAGTGTTGCAGACTAAAGGCAAATACGTACGTACTGGAAACACTTTACGAGAAGAAATAACGCATCATAAAAAATTAGCTTGTATCTCCTAAACAACACGTTGTAACTTGAAAGGATTTGGTGTGGTGTGTACGTCTAAACGTGTAGCCTCAAAAGAGAACCCACAGGACAATTTTCTTTCGTCAAAAATTTTCAGAAATCCACGTTTTAAGGAAATCCCGCATCGTGTGAAATTATCTTGTTTTTCCTAAACAACACATTGTAACTCGAAAAGCTTTGGTGTTGCGTGTATGTCTAAGCGTGTAGCCTCAAAAGAGAACGCACAGGAGAGTTTTCTCTCGAAAGAATATGTAAGAATACCACGTTATAAGGGAATACAGTGTTGCAGAGTAAAGACAAATACGTATGTATTGGAAACCCATAAACTTTACAAGATGAAATAAAGCATCGTACAAAATTAGCTTGTATCTCCTAAACAACACGTTGGAACTCGAAAAGATTTGGTGTGGTATGTAGTCTAAACGTGTAGCCTCAAAAGAGAACCCACAGGACAATTTTCTTTCATCAAATTTTGTCAGAAAACCACGTTTTAAGGAATTCACGCAACGTGAGAAATTATCTAGTTCTTCCTAAACAACACTTTTTAACTCGAAAAGCTTTGGTGTTGGGTGTATGTCTAAGCAGGTAGCCCAAAAAGAGAACGCAGAGGAGAGTTTTCTCTCGAAAGAATATGCAAGAATGCCACGTTATAAGGAAATACAGTGTTGCAGAGTAAAGACAAATATTTATTGGAAAAACTTTACAAGAAGAAATAACGCATCTTACAAAATTAGCTTGTATCGCCTAAACATCACGTTGTAAATTAAAAAGATTTGGAGTGGCCTGTACGTCTAAACGTGTAGTCTCAAAAGAGAACCCATAGGAGAATTTTCTTTGGTCAAAATATATCAGAAAACGACGTATTAAGGAAATCCCTCATTGTGCGAAATTATCTTGTTTTTCCTAAACAACACGTTGTAACGCGAAAAGCTTTGGTGTTGCGTGTATGTCTAAGCGTGTAGCCTCAAAAGAGGATGCACAGGAGAGTTTTTTCTCGAAAGAATATGTAAGAATACCACGTTATAAGGAAATACAGTGTTGCAGACTAAAGGCAAATACATACGTATTGGAAACACTTTACTGGAAGAAATAACGCATCGTACAAAATTAGCTTGTATCTCCTAAACAACACGTTGTAACTCGAAAAGATTTGGTGTGGCGTGTACGTCTAAACGTGTAGCCTCAAAAGAGAACCCACAGGAGAATTTTCTTTCGCCAAAATTTTTCAGAAACCACGTTTTAAATACATCCCGCATCGTGCGAAATTATCTTGTTTTTCCTAAACAACACATTGTAACTCGAAAAGCTTTGGTGTTGCGTGTATGTCTAAGCGTGTAGCCTCAAAAGAGAACGCACAGGAGAGTTTTTTCTCGATAGAATTTGTAAGGATACCACGTTATAAGGAAATACAGTGTTGCAGAATAAAAACAAATACGTATGTATTGGAAACCCATAAACTTTATGAGATGAAATAAAGCATCGTACAAAATTAGCTTGTATCTCCTAAACAACACGTTGTAACTCGAAAAGATTTGGTGTGGCGTGTACGTGTAAACGTGTAGCCTCAAAAGAGAACCCACAGGACAATTTTCTTTCGTCAAAATTTGTCAGAAAACCACGTTTTAAGGAAATCCCGCATCGTGAGAAATTATCTTGTTCTTCCTAAACAGCTCGTTTTAACTCGAAAAGCTTTGGTGTAGGGTGTATTTCGAAGCGTGTAGCCCCAAAAGAGAACGCACAGGAGAGTTTTCTCTCGAAAGAATATGTAAGAATACCACGTTATAAGGAAATACAGTGTGGCAGAGTAAAGACAAATACGTCCGTATTGGAAGCACTTTATGAGAAAAATAACGAATCTTGCAAAATTAGCTTGTATATCCTAAACAACATGTTGTAACTCAAAAGGATTTGGTGTGGCATGTACGTCTGAACGTGTAGCCTCAAAAGAGAACCCACAGGAGAGTTTTCTTTCGTCAAAATTTGTCAGAAAACCACGTTTTAAGGAAATCCCGCATCGTGCGAAATTATCTTGTTTTTCCTAAGCAACACGTTGTAACTAGAAAAGCTTTGGTGTTGCGTGTATGTCTAAGCGTGCAGCCTCAGAAGAGAATGCACAGGAGAGTTTTCTCTCGAAAGAATATGTAAGAATACCACGTTATAAGGAAATATATTGCTGCAGAGTAAAGACATATACGTACTTATTGGAAACACATTATGAGAAGAAATAACGCATGGTACAAAATTAGCTTGAATCTCCAAAACAACACGTGGTAACTCAGAAGGATTTGGTGTGGCATGTACGTCTGAACGTGTAGCCTCAAAAGAGAACACACAGGAGAATTTTCTTTGGTCAAATTTGTCAGAAAACCACGTATTAAGGAAATCCCGCATCGGGCGAAATTATCTTGTTTTTCCTAATCAACACGTTGTAACTCGAAAAGCTTTGGTGTTGCGTGTATGTCTAAGCATGTAGCCTCCAAAGACAATGCACAGGATAGTTTTCTCTCGAAAGAATATGTAAGAATACCATGTGATAAGGAAATACAGTGTTGCAGAGTAAAGACAAATACGTACTTATTGGAAACACTTTACGAGAAGAAATAACGCATCATGCAAAATTAGCTTGTATCTCCTAAACAACACGCTGTAACTCGAAAAGATTTGGTGTGGCGTGTACGTCTAAACGTGTAGCCTCAAAGAGAACCCACAGGAGATTTTTCTTTCCTCAAAATTTGTCAAAAACCACGTTTTAAGGAAATCCCGCATCGTGCATAATTATCTTGTTTTTCCTAAACAACATGTTGTAACTCGAAAAGCTTTGGTGTTGCGTGTATGTCTAAGCGTGTAGCCTTAAAAGAGAACGCACAGGAGAGTTTTTTCCCGAAAGAATATGTAGGAATACCACGTTATAAGGAAATACAGTGTTGCAGAGTAAAGACAAGTACATACTTATTGGAAACACTTAAACTTTACGAGTAGAAATAACACATAGTACAAAATTAGCTTGTATCTCCTAAACAACACGTTATAACTCGAAAGGATTTGGTGTGGCTTGTACGTCTAAACGTGTATCCGCAAAAGAGAACCCACAGGAGAATTTTCTTTCGTCAAAATTTGTCAGATAACCACGTTTTAAGGAAATCCCGCATCATGCGAAATTATCTTGTTTTTCCTAAACAACACGTTGTAACTCGAAAAGCTTTGGTTTTGCGTGTATGTCTAAGCATGTAGCCTCCAAAGAGAACACACAGGAGAGTTTTCTCTCGAAAGAATATGTAAGAATACCACGTTATAAGGAAATACAGTGTTGCAGAGTAAAGGCAAATACATACGTATTGAAAACACTTAAACTTTACGAGAAGAAATAATGCATCGTAAAAAAATTAGCATGTATCTCCTAAACAACACGTTGAAACTCAAAAAGATTTGGTGTGGCGTGTACATCTAAACGTGTAGCCTCAAAAGAGAACCCACAGGAGAATTTTCTTTCGTCAAAAATTGTCAGAAAACCACGTTTTAAGGAAATCCCGCATCGTGGGAAATTATCTTGTTCTTCCTAAACAACACGTTGTAACTCGAAAAGCTTTGGTGTTGCGTATATGTCTAAGCGTGTAGCCTCAAATGAGAACGCACAGGAGAGTTTTCTCTTGAAAGAATATGTAAGAATACCACGTTATACGGAAATACAGTGTTGCAGAATAAAGACATATTCTTACTTATTGGAAAAACTTTAGGAGAAGAAATAACGCATCGTACAAAATTAGCTTGTATCTCCTAAACAACACGTTGTAACTTAAAAAGATTTGGTGTGGCCTGCACGTCTAAACGTGTAGCCTCAAAAGAGAACCCATAGAGGAATTTTCCTTGGTCAAAATTTGTCAGAAAACCACTTATTAAGGAAATCCCGCATCATGCGTAATTATCTTGTTTTTCGTAAACAACACGTTTAAACTCGAAAAGCTTTGGTGTTGCGTGTATGTCTAAGTGCGTAGCCTCAAAGGGGAACGCCCAGGAGAGTTTTCTCTCGAAAGAATATGTAAGAATGCCACGTTATAAGGAAATACAGTGTTGCAGAGTATAGACAAATACGTACTTATTGGAAACACTTTACGAGAAGACATAAAGCATCATGCAAAATTAGCTTGTATCTCCTAAACAACACATTGTAACTGGAAAAGATTTGGTGTGGTGTGTACGTCTAAACGTGTAGCCTCAAAAGAGAACCCACAGGAGAGTTTTCTTTGGTCAAAATTTGTCAAAAACCACGTTTTACGGAAATCCCGCATCGTGCGAAAATATCTTGTTTTTCCTAAATAACACGTTGTAACTCGAAAAGCTTTGGTGTTGCGTGTATTTCTAAGCGTGTAGCCTCAAAAGAGAACGCACAGGAGAGTTTTCTCCCGAAAGAATATGTAAGAATACCACGTTATAAGGAAATACAGTGTTGCAGAGTAAAGACAAATACATACTTATTGGAAACACTTAAACTTTACGAGAAGAAATAACACATAGTACAAAATTAGCTTGTATCTCCTAAACAACACGTTGAAACTCAAAAAGATTTGGTGTGGCGTGTACATCTAAACGTGTAGCCTCAAAAGAGAACCCACAGGAGAATTTTCTTTCGTCAAAAATTGTCAGAAAACCACGTTTTAAGGAAATCCCGCATCGTCGGAAATTATCTTGTTCTTCCTAAACAACACGTTGTAACTCGAAAAGCTTTGGTGTTGCGTATATGTCTAAGCGTGTAGCCTCAAATGAGAATGCACAGGAGAGGTTTCTCTTGAAAGAATATGTAAGAATACCACGTTATAAGGAAATACAGTGTTGCAGAATAAAGACATATACTTACTTATTGGAAAAAATTTAGGAGAAGAAATAACGCATCGTACAAAATTAGCTTGTATCTCCTAAACAACACGTTGTAACTTAAAAAGATTTGGTGTGGCCTGCACGTCTAAACATGTAGCCTCAAAAGAGAACCCATAGAGGAATTTTCCTTGGTCAAAATTTGTCAGAAAACCACTTATTAAGGAAATCCCGCATCGTGCATAATTATCTTGTTTTTCCTAAACAACACTTTGTAACTCGAAAAGCTTTGGTGTTGCGTGTATGTCTAAGTGCGTAGCCTCAAAGGGGAACGCCCAGGAGAGTTTTCTCTCGAAAGAATATGTAAGAATGCCACGTTATAAGGAAATGCAGTGTTGCAGAGTATAGACAAATACGTACTTATTGGAAACACTTTACGAGAAGAAATAAAGCATCATGCAAAATTAGCTTGTATCTCCTAAACAACACATTGTAACTGGAAAAGATTTGGTGTGGTGTGTACGTCTAAACGTGTAGCCTCAAAAGAGAACCCACAGGAGAGTTTTCTTTGGTCAAAATTTGTCAAAAACTACGTTTTACGGAAATCCCGCATCGTGCGAAAATATCTTGTTTTTCCTAAACAACACGTTGTAACTCGAAAAGCTTTGGTGTTGCGTGTATTTCTAAGCGTGTAGCCTCAAAAGAGAACGCACAGGAGAGTTTTCTCCCGAAAGAATATGTAAGAATACCACGTTATAAGGAAATACAGTGTTGCAGACTAAAGGCAAATACATACGTATTGGAAACACTTTACTGGAAGAAATAACGCATCGTACAAAATTAGCTTGTATCTCCTAAACAACACGTTGTAACTCGAAAAGATTTGGTGTGGCGTGTACGTCTAAACGTGTAGCCTCAAAAGAGAACCCACAGGAGAATTTTCTTTCGCCAAAATTTTTCAGAAACCACGTTTTAAATACATCCCGCATCGTGCGAAATTATCTTGTTTTTCCTAAACAACACATTGTAACTCGAAAAGCTTTGGTGTTGCGTGTATGTCTAAGCGTGTAGCCTCAAAAGAGAACGCACAGGAGAGTTTTTTCTCGATAGAATTTGTAAGGATACCACGTTATAAGGAAATACAGTGTTGCAGAATAAAAACAAATACGTATGTATTGGAAACCCATAAACTTTATGAGATGAAATAAAGCATCGTACAAAATTAGCTTGTATCTCCTAAACAACACGTTGTAACTCGAAAAGATTTGGTGTGGCGTGTACGTGTAAACGTGTAGCCTCAAAAGAGAACCCACAGGACAATTTTCTTTCGTCAAAATTTGTCAGAAAACCACGTTTTAAGGAAATCCCGCATCGTGAGAAATTATCTTGTTCTTCCTAAACAGCTCGTTTTAACTCGAAAAGCTTTGGTGTAGGGTGTATTTCGAAGCGTGTAGCCCCAAAAGAGAACGCACAGGAGAGTTTTCTCTCGAAAGAATATGTAAGAATACCACGTTATAAGGAAATACAGTGTGGCAGAGTAAAGACAAATACGTCCGTATTGGAAGCACTTTATGAGAAAAATAACGAATCTTGCAAAATTAGCTTGTATATCCTAAACAACATGTTGTAACTCAAAAGGATTTGGTGTGGCATGTACGTCTGAACGTGTAGCCTCAAAAGAGAACCCACAGGAGAGTTTTCTTTCGTCAAAATTTGTCAGAAAACCACGTTTTAAGGAAATCCCGCATCGTGCGAAATTATCTTGTTTTTCCTAAGCAACACGTTGTAACTAGAAAAGCTTTGGTGTTGCGTGTATGTCTAAGCGTGCAGCCTCAGAAGAGAATGCACAGGAGAGTTTTCTCTCGAAAGAATATGTAAGAATACCACGTTATAAGGAAATATATTGCTGCAGAGTAAAGACATATACGTACTTATTGGAAACACATTATGAGAAGAAATAACGCATGGTACAAAATTAGCTTGAATCTCCAAAACAACACGTGGTAACTCAGAAGGATTTGGTGTGGCATGTACGTCTGAACGTGTAGCCTCAAAAGAGAACACACAGGAGAATTTTCTTTGGTCAAATTTGTCAGAAAACCACGTATTAAGGAAATCCCGCATCGGGCGAAATTATCTTGTTTTTCCTAATCAACACGTTGTAACTCGAAAAGCTTTGGTGTTGCGTGTATGTCTAAGCATGTAGCCTCCAAAGACAATGCACAGGATAGTTTTCTCTCGAAAGAATATGTAAGAATACCATGTGATAAGGAAATACAGTGTTGCAGAGTAAAGACAAATACGTACTTATTGGAAACACTTTACGAGAAGAAATAACGCATCATGCAAAATTAGCTTGTATCTCCTAAACAACACGCTGTAACTCGAAAAGATTTGGTGTGGCGTGTACGTCTAAACGTGTAGCCTCAAAGAGAACCCACAGGAGATTTTTCTTTCCTCAAAATTTGTCAAAAACCACGTTTTAAGGAAATCCCGCATCGTGCATAATTATCTTGTTTTTCCTAAACAACATGTTGTAACTCGAAAAGCTTTGGTGTTGCGTGTATGTCTAAGCGTGTAGCCTTAAAAGAGAACGCACAGGAGAGTTTTTTCCCGAAAGAATATGTAGGAATACCACGTTATAAGGAAATACAGTGTTGCAGAGTAAAGACAAGTACATACTTATTGGAAACACTTAAACTTTACGAGTAGAAATAACACATAGTACAAAATTAGCTTGTATCTCCTAAACAACACGTTATAACTCGAAAGGATTTGGTGTGGCTTGTACGTCTAAACGTGTATCCGCAAAAGAGAACCCACAGGAGAATTTTCTTTCGTCAAAATTTGTCAGATAACCACGTTTTAAGGAAATCCCGCATCATGCGAAATTATCTTGTTTTTCCTAAACAACACGTTGTAACTCGAAAAGCTTTGGTTTTGCGTGTATGTCTAAGCATGTAGCCTCCAAAGAGAACACACAGGAGAGTTTTCTCTCGAAAGAATATGTAAGAATACCACGTTATAAGGAAATACAGTGTTGCAGAGTAAAGGCAAATACATACGTATTGAAAACACTTAAACTTTACGAGAAGAAATAATGCATCGTAAAAAAATTAGCATGTATCTCCTAAACAACACGTTGAAACTCAAAAAGATTTGGTGTGGCGTGTACATCTAAACGTGTAGCCTCAAAAGAGAACCCACAGGAGAATTTTCTTTCGTCAAAAATTGTCAGAAAACCACGTTTTAAGGAAATCCCGCATCGTGGGAAATTATCTTGTTCTTCCTAAACAACACGTTGTAACTCGAAAAGCTTTGGTGTTGCGTATATGTCTAAGCGTGTAGCCTCAAATGAGAACGCACAGGAGAGTTTTCTCTTGAAAGAATATGTAAGAATACCACGTTATACGGAAATACAGTGTTGCAGAATAAAGACATATTCTTACTTATTGGAAAAACTTTAGGAGAAGAAATAACGCATCGTACAAAATTAGCTTGTATCTCCTAAACAACACGTTGTAACTTAAAAAGATTTGGTGTGGCCTGCACGTCTAAACGTGTAGCCTCAAAAGAGAACCCATAGAGGAATTTTCCTTGGTCAAAATTTGTCAGAAAACCACTTATTAAGGAAATCCCGCATCATGCGTAATTATCTTGTTTTTCGTAAACAACACGTTTAAACTCGAAAAGCTTTGGTGTTGCGTGTATGTCTAAGTGCGTAGCCTCAAAGGGGAACGCCCAGGAGAGTTTTCTCTCGAAAGAATATGTAAGAATGCCACGTTATAAGGAAATACAGTGTTGCAGAGTATAGACAAATACGTACTTATTGGAAACACTTTACGAGAAGACATAAAGCATCATGCAAAATTAGCTTGTATCTCCTAAACAACACATTGTAACTGGAAAAGATTTGGTGTGGTGTGTACGTCTAAACGTGTAGCCTCAAAAGAGAACCCACAGGAGAGTTTTCTTTGGTCAAAATTTGTCAAAAACCACGTTTTACGGAAATCCCGCATCGTGCGAAAATATCTTGTTTTTCCTAAATAACACGTTGTAACTCGAAAAGCTTTGGTGTTGCGTGTATTTCTAAGCGTGTAGCCTCAAAAGAGAACGCACAGGAGAGTTTTCTCCCGAAAGAATATGTAAGAATACCACGTTATAAGGAAATACAGTGTTGCAGAGTAAAGACAAATACATACTTATTGGAAACACTTAAACTTTACGAGAAGAAATAACACATAGTACAAAATTAGCTTGTATCTCCTAAACAACACGTTGAAACTCAAAAAGATTTGGTGTGGCGTGTACATCTAAACGTGTAGCCTCAAAAGAGAACCCACAGGAGAATTTTCTTTCGTCAAAAATTGTCAGAAAACCACGTTTTAAGGAAATCCCGCATCGTCGGAAATTATCTTGTTCTTCCTAAACAACACGTTGTAACTCGAAAAGCTTTGGTGTTGCGTATATGTCTAAGCGTGTAGCCTCAAATGAGAATGCACAGGAGAGGTTTCTCTTGAAAGAATATGTAAGAATACCACGTTATAAGGAAATACAGTGTTGCAGAATAAAGACATATACTTACTTATTGGAAAAAATTTAGGAGAAGAAATAACGCATCGTACAAAATTAGCTTGTATCTCCTAAACAACACGTTGTAACTTAAAAAGATTTGGTGTGGCCTGCACGTCTAAACATGTAGCCTCAAAAGAGAACCCATAGAGGAATTTTCCTTGGTCAAAATTTGTCAGAAAACCACTTATTAAGGAAATCCCGCATCGTGCATAATTATCTTGTTTTTCCTAAACAACACTTTGTAACTCGAAAAGCTTTGGTGTTGCGTGTATGTCTAAGTGCGTAGCCTCAAAGGGGAACGCCCAGGAGAGTTTTCTCTCGAAAGAATATGTAAGAATGCCACGTTATAAGGAAATGCAGTGTTGCAGAGTATAGACAAATACGTACTTATTGGAAACACTTTACGAGAAGAAATAAAGCATCATGCAAAATTAGCTTGTATCTCCTAAACAACACATTGTAACTGGAAAAGATTTGGTGTGGTGTGTACGTCTAAACGTGTAGCCTCAAAAGAGAACCCACAGGAGAGTTTTCTTTGGTCAAAATTTGTCAAAAACTACGTTTTACGGAAATCCCGCATCGTGCGAAAATATCTTGTTTTTCCTAAACAACACGTTGTAACTCGAAAAGCTTTGGTGTTGCGTGTATTTCTAAGCGTGTAGCCTCAAAAGAGAACGCACAGGAGAGTTTTCTCCCGAAAGAATATGTAAGAATACCACGTTATAAGGAAATACAGTGTTGCAGAGTAAAGACAAATACATACTTATTGGAAACACTTAAACTTTACCAGAAGAAATAACACATAGTACAAAATTAGCTTGTATCTCCTAAACAACACGTTATAACTCGAAAGGATTTGGTGTGGCGTGTACGTCGAAACGTGTACCCTCAAAAGAGAACCCACAGGAGAATTTTCTTTCATCCAAATTTGTCAGAAAACCACGTTTAATGAAATCCCGCATCATGCGAAATTATCTTGTTTTTCCTAAACAACACGTTGTAACTCGCAAAGCTTTGGTGTTGCGTGTATGTCTAAGCGTGTAGCCTCCAAAGAAAATGCACAGGAGAGTTTACTGTCGAAAGAATATGTAAGAATACGACGTAATAAAGAAATACAGTGTTGCAGAGTAAAGGCAAATACATACGTATTGGAAACACTTAAACTTTACGAGAAGGAATAAGGCATCATAAAAAAATTAGCTTGTATCCCCTAAACAACACGTTGTAACTCAAAAAGATTTGGTGTGTTGTGTACGTCTAAACGTGTAGTCTCAATAGAGAACCCACAGGAGAATTTTCTTTCGTCAAAATTTGTCAGAAAACCACGTTTTAAGGAAATCCCGCATCGTCGGAAATTATCTTGTTCTTCCTAAACAACACATTGTAACTCGAAAAGCTTTGGTGTTGCGTGTTTGTCTAAGCGTGTAGCCTCAAATGAGAACGCACAGGAGAGTTTTCTCTCGAAAGAATATGTAAGAATACCACATTATAAGGAAATACAGTGTTGCAGAGTAAAGACATATTCTTACTTATTAGAAAAACTTTAAGAGAAGTAATAACCTATCGTACAAAATTAGCTTGTATCTCCTAAACAACACGTTGTAACTTAAAAAGATTAGGTGTGGCCTATACGTCTAAACGTGTAGCCTCAAAAGAGAACCCATAGGAGAATTTTCCTTGGTCAAAATTTGTCAGAAAACCACTTATTAAGGAAATCCCGCATCGCGCGAAATTATATTGTTTTTCCTAAACAGCACGTTGTAACGCGAAAAACTTTGGTGTTGCCTGTATGTCTAAGCTTGTAGCCTCAAAGGGGAACACACAGGAGAGTTTTCTCTCGAACGAATATGTAAGAATACCACGTTATAAGGAAATACAGTGTGGCAGACTAAAGGCAAATACGTACGTATTGGAAACACTTTACGAGAAGAAATAACGCATCATACAAAATTAGCTTGTATCTCCTAAACAACACGTTGTAACTTGAAAGGATTTGGTGTGGCGTGTACGTCTAAACGTGTAGCCTCAAAAGAGAACCCACAGGACAATTTTCTTTCGTCAAAAATTTTCAGAAATCCACGTTTTAAGGAAATCCCGCATCGTGTGAAATTATCTTGTTTTTCCTAAACAACACATTGTAACTCGAAAAGCTTTGGTGTTGCGTGTATGTCTAAGCGTGTAGCCTCAAAAGAGAACGCACAGGAGAGTTTTCTCTCGAAAGAATATGTAAGAATATCACGTTATAAGGGAATACAGTGTTGCAGAGTAAAGACAAATACGTATGTATTGGAAACCCATAAACTTTACGAGATGAAATAAAGCATCGTACAAAATTAGCTTGTATCTCCTAAACAACACGTTGTAACTCGAAAAGATTTGGTGTGGTATGTAGTCTAAACGTGTAGCCTCAAAAGAGAACCCACAGGACAATTTTCTTTCATCAAATTTTGTCAGAAAACCACATTTTAAGGAAATCACGCAACGTGAGAAATTATCTAGTTCTTCCTAAACAACACGTTTTAACTCGAAAAGCTTTGGTGTTGGGTGTATGTCTAAACATGTAGCCCCAAAAGAGAACGCAGAGGAGAGTTTTCTCTCGAAAGAATATGCAAGAATGCCACGTTATAAGGAAATACAGTGTTGCAGAGTAAAGACAAATATTTATTGGAAAAACTTTACAAGAAGAAATAACGCATCATACAAAATTAGCTTGTATCGCCTAAACAACACGTTGTAACTTAAAAAGATTTGGAGTGGCCTATACGTCTAAACGTGTAGTCTCAAAAGAGAACCCATAGGAGAATTTTCTTTGGTCAAAATATATCAGAAAACCACGTATTAAGGAAATCCCTCATTGGGCGAAATTATCTTGTTTTTCCTAAACAACACGTTGTAACGCGAAAAGCTTTGGTGTTGCGTGTATGTCTAAGCGTGTAGCCTCAAAAGAGGATGCACAGGAGAGTTTTTTCTCGAAAGAATATGTAAGAATACCACGTTATAAAGAAATACAGTGTTGCAGACTAAAGGCAAATACGTACGTATTGGAAACACTTTACTAGAAGAAATAACGCATCGTACAAAATTAGCTTGTATCTCCTAAACAACACGTTGTAACTCAAAAAGATTTGGTGTGGCATGTACGTCTAAACGTGTAGCCTCAAAAGAGAACCCACAGGAGAATTTTCTTTCGTCAAAATTTTTCAGAAACCACGTTTTAAATACATCCCGCATCGTGCGAAATTATCATGTTTTTCCTAAACAACACATTGTAACTCGAAAAGCTTTGGTGTTGCGTGTATGTCTAAGCGTGTAGCCTCAAAAGAGAACGCACAGGAGAGTTTTTTTTCGATAGAATTTGTAAGGATACCACGTTATAAGGAAATACAGTGTTGCAGAATAAAGACAAATACGTATGTATTGGAAACCCATAAACTTTACGAGATGAAATAAAGCATCGTACAAAATTAGCTTGTATCTCCTAAACAACACGTTTTAACTCGAAAAGATTTGGTGTGGCGTGTACCTCTAAACGTGTAGCCTCAAAAGAGAACCTACAGGACAATTTTCTTTCGTCAAAATTTGTCAGAAAACCACGTTTTAAGGAAATCCCGCATCGTGCGAAAATATCTTCTTTTTCCTAAACAACACGTTGTAACTCGAAAAGCTTTGGTGTTGCGTGTATTTCTAAGCGTGTAGCCTCAAAAGAGAACGCACAGGAGAGTTTTCTCCCGAAAGAATATGTAGGAATACCACGTTATAAGGAAATACAGTGTTGCAGAGTAAAGACAAATACATACTTTTTGGAAACACTTAAACTTTACGAGAAGAAATAACACATAGTACAAAATTAGCTTGTATCTCCTAAACAACACGTTATAACTCGAAAGGATTTGGTGTGGCGTGTATGTCTAAACGTGTACCCTCAAAAGAGAACCCACAGGAGAATTTTCTTTCATCAAAATTTGTCAGAAAACCACGTTTTAAGGAAATCCCGCATCATGCGAAATTATCTTGTTTTTCCTAAACAACACGTTGTAACTCGAAAAGCTTTGGTGTTGCGTGTATGTCTAAGCATGTAGCCTCCAAAGAGAACGCACAGGAGAGTTTACTGTTGAAAGAATATGTAAGAATACCACGTAATAAGGAAATACAGTGTTGCAGAGTAAAGGCAAATACATACGTATTGGAAACACTTAAACTTTACGAGAAGAAATAAGGCATCATAAAATAATTAGCTTGTATCTCCAAACAACACGTTGTAACTCAAAAAGATTTGGTGTGGTGTGTTCGTCTAAACGTGTAACCTCAATAGAGAACCCACAGAAGAATTTTCTTTCGTCAAAATTTGTCAGAAAACCACGTTTTAAGGAAATCCCGCATCGTGGGGAATTATCTTGTTCTTCCTAAACAACACATTGTAACTCGAAAAACTTTGGTGTTGCGTGTATGTCTAAGCGTGTAGCCTCAAATGAGAACGCACAGGAGAGTTTTCCCTCGAAAGAATATGTAAGAATACCACATTATAAGGAAATACAGTGTTGCAGAGTAAAGACATATTCTTACTTATTAGAAAAACTTTACGAGAAAAAATAACCTATCGTACAAAATTAGCTTGTATCTCCTAAACAACACGTTGTAACTTAAAAAGATTAGGTGTGGCCTGTACGTCTAAACGTGTAGCCTCAAAAGAGAACCCATAGGAGAATTTTCCTTGGTCAAAATTTGTCAGAAAACCACTTATTAAGGAAATCCCGCATCGCGCGAAATTATATTGTTTTTCCAAAACAACATGTTGTAACGCGAAAAGCTTTGGTGTTGCCTGTATGTCTAAGCTTGTAGCCTCAAAGGGGAACACACAGGAGAGTTTTCTCTCGAAAGAATATGTAAGAATACCACGTTATAAGGAAATACAGTGTTGCAGACTAAAGGCAAATACGTACGTATTGGAAACACTTTACGAGAAGAAATAACGCATCGTACAAAATTAGCTTGTATCTCCTAAACAACATGTTGTAACTTGAAAGGATTTGGTGTGGCGTGTACGTCTAAACGTGTAGCCTCAAAACAAAACCCACAGGACAATTTTCTTTCGTCAAAAATTTTCAGAAATCCACGTTTTAAGGAAATCCCGCATTGTGCGAAATTATCTTGTTTTTCCTATACAACACATTATAACTCGAATAGCTTTGGTGTTGCGTGTATGTCTAAGCGTGTAGCCTCAAAAGAGAACACACAGGAGAGTTTTCTCTCGAAAGAATATGTAAGAATATCACGTTATAAGGGAATACAGTGTTGCAGAGTAAAGACAAAAACGTATGTATTGGAAACCCATAAACTTTATGAGATGAAATAAAGCATCGTACAAAATTAGCTTGTATCTCCTAAACAACAAGTTGTAACTCGAAAAGATTTGGTGTGGCGTGTATGTCTAAACGTGTAGCCTCAAAAGAGAACCCACAGGACAATTTTCTTTCATCAAATTTTGTCAGAAAACCACGTTTAAAGGAAATCCCGCATCGTGAGAAATTATCTAGTTCTTCCTAAACAACATGTTTTAACTCGAAAAACTTTGGTGTTGGGTGTATGTCTAAGCATGTAGCCCCAAAAGAGAACGCAGAGGAGAGTTTTCTCTCAAAAGAATATGTAAGAATGCCACGTTATAAGGAAATACAGTGTTGCAGAGTAGAGACAAATACTTATTTATTGGAAAAACTTTACAAGAAGAAATAACGCATCATACAAAATTAGCTTGTATCGCCTAAACAACACGTTGTAACTTAAAAAGATTTGGAGTGGCCTGTACGTCTAAACGTGTAGTCTCAAAAGAGAACCCATAGGAGAATTTTCTTTGGTCAAAATATGTCAGAAAACCACGTATTAAGGAAATCCCTAATTGTGCGAAATTATCTTGTTTTTCCTAAACAACACGTTGTAACGCGTAAAGCTTTGGTGTTGCGTGTAAGTCTAAGCGTATAGCCTCAAAAGAGGATGCACAGGAGAGTTTTCTCTCGAAAGAATATGTAAGAATACCACGTTATAAGGAAATACAGTGTTGCAGACTAAAGGCAAATACGTACGTATTGGAAACACTTTACTAGAAGAAATAACGCATCTTACAAAATTAGCTTGTATCTCCTAAACAACACGTTGTAACTCGAAAAGATTTGGTGTGGCGTGTACGTCTAAACGTGTAGCCTCAAAAGAGAACCCACAGGACAATTTTCTTTCATCAAATTTTGTCAGAAAACCACGTTTTAAGGAAATCCCGCATCGTGAGAAATTATCTAGTTCTTCCTAAACATGTTTTAACTCGAAAAGCTTTGGTGTTGGGTGTATGTCTAAACATGTAGCCCCAAAAGAGAACGCAGTGGAGAGTTTTCTCTCGAAAGAATATGTAAGAATGCCACGTTATAAGGAAATACAGTGTTGCAGAGTAAAGACAAATACTCATTTATTGGAAAAACTTTACAAGAAGAAATAACGCATCGTACAAAATTAGCTTGTATCGCCTAAACAACACGTTGTAACTTAAAATGATTTGGAGTGGCCTGTACATCTAAACGTGTAGTCCCAAAAGAGAACCCATAGGAGAATTTTCTTTGGTCAAAATATGACAGAAAACCACGTATTAAGGAAATCCCTCATTGTGCAAAATTATCTTGTTTTTCCTAAACAACACGTTGTAACGCGAAAAGCTTTGGTGTTGCGTGTATGTCTAAGCGTGTAGCCTCAAAAGAGGATGCACAGGAGAGTTTTCTCTCTAAAGAATATGTAAGAATACCACGTTATAAGGAAATTCAGTGTTGCAGACTAAAGGCAAATACGTATGTATTGGAAAGACTTTACTAGAAGAAATAACGCATCTTACAAAATTAGCTTGTATCTCCTAAACAACACATTGTAACTCGAAAGATTTGGTGTGGCGTGTACGTCTAAACGTGTAGCCTCAAAAGAGAACCCACAGGAGAATTTTCTTTCGTCAAAATTTTTTAGAAACCACGTTTTAAGTAAATCCCGCATCGTGTGAAATTATCTTGTTTTTCCTAAACATCACATTGTAACTCGAAAAGCTTTGGTGTTGCGTGTATGTCTAAGTGTGTAGCCTCAAAGGAGAACGCACAGGAGAGTTTTCTCTCGAAAGAATATGTAAGAATACCACGTTATAACGAAATACAGTGTTGCAGAGTAAAGAAAAATACGTATGTATTGGAAACCCATAAACTTTACGAGATGAAATAAAGCATCGTACAAAATTAGCTTGTATCTCCTAAACAACACGTTGTAACTCGAAAAGATTTGGTGTGGCGTGTACGTCTAAACGTGTAGCCTCAAAAGAGAACCACAGGACAATTTTCTTTCGTCAAAATTTGTCAGAAAACCACGTTTTCAGGAAATCCCGCATCGTGAGAAATTATCTTGTTCTTCCTAAACAACACGTTTTAACTCGAAAAGCTTTGGTGTTGGGTGTATGTCTAAGCGTGTAGCCCAAAAAGAGAATGCAGAGGAGAGTTTTCTCTCGAAACAATATGTAAGAATACCAAGTTATAAGGAAATAGAGTGTTGCAGAGTTAAGACAAATACTTACTTATTGGAAAAACTTTACGAGAAGAAATAACGCATCGTACAAAATTAGCTTGTATCTCCTAAACAACACGTTGTAACTTAAAAAGATTTGGTGTGGCCTGTACGTCTAAACGTGTAGACTCAAAAGAGAACCCATAGGAGAATTTTCTTTGGTCAAAATTTTCCAGAAAACCACGTATTAAGGAAATCCCTCATCGTGCGAAATTATCCAGTTTTTCCTAAAAAACAAGTTGTAACTCGAAAAGCTTTGGTGTTGCGTGTATGTCTAAGCGTGTAGCCTCAAAAGAGGATGCACAGGAGAGTTTTCTCTCGAAAGAATATGTAAGAATACCACGTTATAAGGAAATACAGTGTTGCAGACTAAAGGCAAATACATATGTATTGGAAACACTTTATGAGAAGAAATAACGCATCATACAAAATTAGCTTGTATCTCCTAAACAACACGTTGTAACTCGAAAAGATTTGGTGTGGCATGTACGTCTAAATATGTAGCCTCAAAAGAGAACTCAGGAGAATTTTCTTTCCTCAAAATTTGTCAGAAAACCACTTATTAAGGAAATCCCGCATCGTGCGAAACTGTGTTGTTTTTCCTAATCAACACATTGTAACTCGAAAATCTTTGCTGTTGTGTGTATGTGTAAGCATGTAGCCTCAAAGGTGAACGCACAGGAGAGATTTCTCTCGAACGAATATGTAAGAATACCACGTTATAAGGAAATACATTGTGGCAAATTAAAGATAAATAGGTACCTTTTGGAAACACTTAAACTTTACAAGAAGATATAAAGCATCGTAAAAAATTAGCTTGTATCTCCTAAACAACACGTTGTAACTCGAAAAGATTTGGTGTGGCGTGTACGTCTAAACGTGTAGCCTCAAATGAAAACCCACAGGAGAATTTTCTTTCGTCAAAATTTTTCAGAAAACCACGTTTTAAGGAATTCCCGCATCGTGCGAAATTATCTTGTTTTTCCTAAACAACACGTTGTAACTCGAAAAGCTTTGATGTTGGGTGTATGTCTAAGTACGTAGCCCCAAAAGAGAACGCACAGGAGAGTTTTCTCTAAAGAATACGTAAGAATACCACGTTATAAGGAAATATATTGCTGCAGAGTAAAGACAAATACGTACGTATTGGAAACACATTATGAGAAGAAATAGCACATGGTAAAAAATTAGCTTTTATCTCCGAAACAACACGTTGTAATTCAAAAAGATTTGGTGTGACGTGTACGTCTAAACGTGTAGCCTCAAAAGAGAACCCACAGGAGAATTTTCTTACGTCAAAATTTGTCAGAAAACCACGTTTTAAGGAAATCCCTTATCTTGCAAAATTATCTTGTTTTTCCTAATCAACACGTTGTAAGTCGAAAACCTTTGGTGTTGCGTGTATGTCTAAGCGTGTAGCCTCCAAAGAGAATGCACAGGATAGTTTTCTCTCGAAAGATTATGTAAGAATACCACGTTACAAGGAAATACAGTGTTGCAGAGTAAAGACAAATATATATGTATTGGAAACACATAAACTTTAAGAGATGAAATAAAGCATCGTACAAAATTAGCTTGTATCTCCTAAACAACACGTTGTAACTCGAAAAGATTTGGTGTGGCGTGTACATCTAAACGTGTAGCCACAAAAGAGAACCCACAGGACAATTTTCTTTCGTCAAAATTTTTCAGAAAACCACGTTTTAAGGAAATCCCACATCGTGAGAAATTATCTTGTTCTTCCTAAACAACACGTTTTAACTCGAAAAGCTTTGGTGTTGGGTGTATGTCTAAGCATGTAGCCCCAAAAGAGAACGCACAGGAGAGTTTTCTCTCGAAAGAATATGTAAGAATTCCACGTTATAAGAAAATTCAGTGTGGCAGAGTAAAGACAAATATGTATGTATTGGAAGCACTTTATGAGAGAAATAACGCATCTTGCAAAATTAGCTTGTATGTCCTAAACAACACGTTGTAACTCGAAAAGATTTGGTGTGGCGTGTACGTCTATACGTGTAGCCTCAAAAGAGAACCCACAGGAGAGTTTTCTTTCGTCAAAATTTGTCAGAAAACTACGTTTTAAGGAAATCCCTCATCGTGAGAAATTATCTTGTTTTTCCTAAACAACACGTTGTAACTAGAAAAGCTTTGCTGTTGCGTGTTTGTCTAAGCGTGTAGCCTCAAAAGAGAATGCACAGGAGAGTTTTCTCTCGAAAGAATATGTAAGAATACCACGTTATAAGGAAATATATGGCTGCAGAGTAAAGACAAATACGTACGTATTAGAAACACATTATGAGAAGAAATGATGCATGTTACAAAATTAGCCTGTATCTCTGAAACAACACGTGGTAACTCAAAAAGATTTGGCGCGGCATGTATGTCTAAACGTGTAGCTTCAAAAGAGAACCCACAGGAGAATTTTCTTACGTCAAAATTTGTCAGAAAACCACGTTTTAAGGAAATCCTGCATCGTGCGAAACTATCTTGTTTTTCCTCATCAACACGTTGTAACTCGAAAAGCTTTGGTGTTGCGTGTATGTCTAAGAGTGTAGCCTCCAAAGAGAACGCACAGGATAGTTGTCTACCGAAAGAATATGTAGGAATACCACGTTATAAGAAAATACAGTGTTGCAGAGTGTAGACAAATATGTACTTATTGGAAACACTTTAAGAGAAGAAATAACGCATCATGCAAAATTAGCTTGTATCTCCTAAACAACACGTTGTAACTCGAAAAGATTTGGTGTGGCGTGTACGTCTAAACGTGTACCCTCAAAAGAGAACCCACAGGAGAGTTTTCTTTCGTCAAAATTTGTCAGAAAACCACGTTTTAAGGAAATACCGCATCGTGCAAAATTATCTTGTTTTTCCTAAACAACCTGTTGTAACTCGAAAAGCTTTGGTGTTGCATGTTTGTCTAAGCATGTAGCCTCAAAAGAGAACGCACAGGAGAGTTTTCTCCCGAAAGAATATGTAGGAATACCACGTTATAAGGAAATACAGTGTTGCAGAGTAAAGACAAATACGTACTTATTGGAAACACTTAAACTTTATGAGAAGAAATAACACATAGTAAAAAATTAGCTTGTATATCCTAAACAACACGTTATAACTCGGAAGGATTTAGTGTGGCGTGTACGTCTAAACGTGTAGCCTCAAAAGAGAACCCACTGGAGAGTTTTCTTTCGTCAAAATTTGTCAGAAAACCACGTTTTAAGGAAATCCTGCATCATGCGAAATTATCTTGTTTTTCCTAAACAACACGTTGTAACTCGAAAAGCTTTGGTGTTGCGTGAATGTCTAAGCGTGTAGCCTCCAGAGAGAACGCACAGGACAGTTTTCTCTCGAAATAATATGTAAGAATAACACGTTATAAGGAAATACAGTGTTGCAGAGTAAAGGCAAATACATACCTATTGGAAACACTTAAACTTTACGAGAAGAAATAGCGCATCGTAAAAAAATTAGCTTGTATCTCCTAAACAACAAGTTTTAACTCAAAAAGATTTGGTGTGGCATGTACGTCTAAACGTGTAGCCTCAAAAGAGAACCCACAGGAGAATTTTCTTTCGTCAAAATTTGTCAGAAAACCACGTTTTAAGGAAATCCCGCATCGTGAGAAATTATCTTGTTCTTCCTAAACAACACGTTGAAACTCGAAAAGCTTTGCTGTTGCGTGTATGTCTAAGCGTGTAGCCTCAAATGAGAACCCACAGGAGAGTTTTCTCTCGAAAAAATATGTAAGAATACCACGTTATAAGGAAATACAGTGTTGTAGAGTAAAGACAAATACTTACAGATTGGAAAAACTTTACGAGAAGAAATAACGCATCATACAAAATTAGCTTGTATCTCCTAAACAACACGTTGTAACTTAAAAAGATTTGTTTTGGCCTGTACGTCTACACGTGTAGTCTCAAAAGAGAACCCATAGGAGAATTTTCTTTAGTCAAATTTTTTTCAGAAAACCAGGTATTAAGGAAATCCCTCATCGTACGAAATTATCTTGCTTTTCCTAACCAACACGTGGTAACGCGAAAAGCTTTTTTGTTGCGTGTATGTCTAAGCGTGTAGCCTCAAAAGAGAATGCACAGGAGAGTTTTCTCTCGAAAGATTATGTAAGAATACCACGTTATAAGGAAATATATTGCTGCAGAGTAAAGACAAAGACATACGTATTGGAAACACATTGTGAGAAGAAAAAATGCATGGTACAAAATTAGCTTGTATCTCCGAAACAACATGTGGTAACGCAAAAAGATTTGGTGCGGCATGTATGTCCAAACGTGTAGTCTCAAAGGAGAACCCACAGGAGAATTTTCTTACATCAAAATTTGTCAGAAAACCACGTTTTAAGGAAATCCTGCATCGTGTGAAATTATCTTGTTTTTCCTAATCAACACGTTTTAACTCGAAAAGCTTTGGTGTTGCGTGTATGTCTAAGAGTGTAGCCTCCAAAGAGTACGCACAGGATAGTTTTCTCTCGAAAGAATATGTAAGAATACCACGTTATAAGGAAATACAGTGTTGCAGAGTATAGACAAATATGTACTTATTGGAAAAACTTTAGGAGAAGAAATAACGCATCATGCAAAATTAGCTTGTATCTCCTAAACAACACATTGTAACTCGAAAAGATTTGGTGTGGCGTGTACGTCTAAACGAGTAGCCTCAAAAGAGAACCCACAGGAGAGTTTTCTTTTGTCAATATTTGTCAGAAAACCCCGTTTTAAGGAAATCCCGCATCGTGCGAAATTATCTTGTTTTTCCTAAACAACACGTTGTAACTAGAAAAGCTTTGGTGTTGCATGTATGTCTAAGCGTGTAGCCTCAAAAGAGAATGCACAGGAGAGTTTTCTCTCGAAAGAATATGTAAGAATTCCACGTTATAAGGAAATATCTTGCTGCAGAGTAAAGACAAATACGTACGTATTGGAAACACATTATGAGAAGAAATAATGCATGGTACAAAATTAGCTTGTATCTCTGAAGCAACACGTGGTAACTCAAAAAGATTTGGTGTGGCATGTATGTCTAAACGTGTAGCCTCAAAAGAGAACCCACAGGAGAATTTTCTTACGTCAAAATTTGTCAGAAAACCACGTTTTAAGGAAATCCCGCATCGTGCGAAATTATCTTGTTTTTCCTAACCAACACGTTGTAACTCGAAAAGCTTTGGTGTTGCGTGTATGTCTAAGTGTGTAACCTCCAAAGAGAACGCACAGGATAGTTTTCTCCCAAAAGAATATGTAGGAATACCACGTTATAAGAAAATACAGTGTTGCAGAGTATAGACAAATATGTACTTATTGGAAACACTTTAGGAGAAGAAATAACGCATCATGCAAAATTAGCTTGTATTTCCTAAACAACACGTTGTAACTCGAAAAGATTTGGTGTGGCGTGTACGTCTAATCGTGTAGCCTCAAAAGAGAACCCACAGGAGAGTTTTCTTTCATCAAAATTCGTCAGAAAACCACGTTTTAAGGAAATACCGCATCGTGCGAAATTATCTTGTTTTTCCTAAACAACATGTTGAAACTCGAAAAGCTTTGGTGTTGCGAGTATGTCTAAGCGTGTAGCCTCAAAAGAGAACGCACAGGAGAATTTTCTCCCGAAAGAATATGTAGGAATACCACGTTGTAAGGAAATACAGTGTTGCAGAGTAAAGACAAATACGTACTTATTGGAAACACTTAAACTTTACGAGAAGAAATAACACATAGTAAAAAATTAGCTTTTATATCCTAAACAACACATTATAACTCGAAAGGATTTAGTGTGGCGTGTACGTCTAAACGTGTAGCCTCAAAAGAGAACCCACAGGAGAATTTTCTTTCGTCAAAATTTTTCAAAAAACCACGTTTTAAGGAAATACTGCATCATGCGAAATTATCTTGTTTTTCCTAAACAACACGTTGTAACTCGAAAAGCTTTGGTGTTGCGTGAATGTCTAAGCGTGTAGCCTCCAAAGAGAACGCACAGGAGACTTTTCTCTCGAAAGAATATGTAAGAATAACACGTTATAAGGAAATACAGTGTTGCAGAGTAAAGGAAAATACATAAGTATTGGAAACACTTAAACTTTACGAGAAGAAATAAAGCATCGTAAAAAAATAGCTTGTATCTCCTAAACAACAAGTTGTAACTCAAAAAGATTTGGTGTGGCGTGTACGTCTAAACGTGTAGCCTCAATAGAGAACCCACAGGAGAATTTTCTTTCGTCAAAATTTGTCAGAAAACCCCGTTTTAAGGATATCCCGCATCGTGAGAAATTATCTTGTTCTTCCTAAACAACACGTTGTAACTCGTAAAGCTTTGCTGATGCGTGTATGTCTAAGCGTGTAGCCTCAAAAGAGGACGCACAGGAGAGTTTTCTCTCGAAAGAATATGTAAGAATACCACGTTATAAGGAAATACAATGTTGCAGACTAAAGGCAAATACGTACTTATTGGAAACACTTTATGAGAAGAAATAACGCATCGTACAAAATTAGCTTGTATCTCCTAAACAACACGTTGTAACTCGAAAAGATTTGGTGTGGCGTGTACGTCTAAACATGTAGCCTCAAAAGAGAACCCACAGGAGAATTTTTTTTCGTTAAAATTTGTCAGAAAACCATGTTTTAAGGAAATCACTCATCGTGCGAAATTATCTTGTTTTTCCTAAACCACACGATGTAACTCGACGAGCTTTGATGTTGCGTGTATGTCTAAGCGTGTAGCCTCAAAAGACAACGCACAGGAGAGTTTTCTCTCGAGAGAACATGTAAGAATACCACATTATAAGGAAATACAGTTTTGCAGAGTAAAGACAAATAAGTATGTATTTGAAACACTTTACGAGAAGAAATAACGCATTGTAAAAAATTAGTTTGTATCTCCTAAACAACACGTTGTAACTCGAAAAGATTTGGTGTGGCGTGTACGTCTAAACGTGTAGCCTCAAAAGAGAACCCACAGGAGAATTTTCTTTCGTCAAAATTTGTCAGAAAACCACTTATTAAGGAAATCCCGCATAGTGCGAAACTATCTTGTTTTTCCTAAACAACACATTGTAACTCGAAAATCTTTGGTGTTGCCTGTATGTCTAAGCATGTAGCCTCAAAAGAGAATGCACAGGAGAGATTTCTCTCGAACGAGTATGTAAGAATACCACGTTATAAGGAAATACATTGTCGCAAATTAAAGAAAAATACGTACCTTTTGGAAACACGTGAACTTTACAAGAAGATATAAAGCATCGTAAAAAATTAGCTTGTATCTCCTAAACAACACGTTGTAACTCGAAAAGATTTGGTGTGGCGTGTACGTCTAATCGTGTAGCCTCAAAAGAGAACCCACAGGAGAGTTTTCTTTCATCAAAATTCGTCAGAAAACCACGTTTTAAGGAAATACCGCATCGTGCGAAATTATCTTGTTTTTCCTAAACAACATGTTGAAACTCGAAAAGCTTTGGTGTTGCGAGTATGTCTAAGCGTGTAGCCTCAAAAGAGAACGCACAGGAGAATTTTCTCCCGAAAGAATATGTAGGAATACCACGTTGTAAGGAAATACAGTGTTGCAGAGTAAAGACAAATACGTACTTATTGGAAACACTTAAACTTTACGAGAAGAAATAACACATAGTAAAAAATTAGCTTTTATATCCTAAACAACACATTATAACTCGAAAGGATTTAGTGTGGCGTGTACGTCTAAACGTGTAGCCTCAAAAGAGAACCCACAGGAGAATTTTCTTTCGTCAAAATTTTTCAAAAAACCACGTTTTAAGGAAATACTGCATCATGCGAAATTATCTTGTTTTTCCTAAACAACACGTTGTAACTCGAAAAGCTTTGGTGTTGCGTGAATGTCTAAGCGTGTAGCCTCCAAAGAGAACGCACAGGAGACTTTTCTCTCGAAAGAATATGTAAGAATAACACGTTATAAGGAAATACAGTGTTGCAGAGTAAAGGAAAATACATAAGTATTGGAAACACTTAAACTTTACGAGAAGAAATAAAGCATCGTAAAAAAATAGCTTGTATCTCCTAAACAACAAGTTGTAACTCAAAAAGATTTGGTGTGGCGTGTACGTCTAAACGTGTAGCCTCAATAGAGAACCCACAGGAGAATTTTCTTTCGTCAAAATTTGTCAGAAAACCCCGTTTTAAGGATATCCCGCATCGTGAGAAATTATCTTGTTCTTCCTAAACAACACGTTGTAACTCGTAAAGCTTTGCTGATGCGTGTATGTCTAAGCGTGTAGCCTCAAAAGAGGACGCACAGGAGAGTTTTCTCTCGAAAGAATATGTAAGAATACCACGTTATAAGGAAATACAATGTTGCAGACTAAAGGCAAATACGTACTTATTGGAAACACTTTATGAGAAGAAATAACGCATCGTACAAAATTAGCTTGTATCTCCTAAACAACACGTTGTAACTCGAAAAGATTTGGTGTGGCGTGTACGTCTAAACATGTAGCCTCAAAAGAGAACCCACAGGAGAATTTTTTTTCGTTAAAATTTGTCAGAAAACCATGTTTTAAGGAAATCACTCATCGTGCGAAATTATCTTGTTTTTCCTAAACCACACGATGTAACTCGACGAGCTTTGATGTTGCGTGTATGTCTAAGCGTGTAGCCTCAAAAGACAACGCACAGGAGAGTTTTCTCTCGAGAGAACATGTAAGAATACCACATTATAAGGAAATACAGTTTTGCAGAGTAAAGACAAATAAGTATGTATTTGAAACACTTTACGAGAAGAAATAACGCATTGTAAAAAATTAGTTTGTATCTCCTAAACAACACGTTGTAACTCGAAAAGATTTGGTGTGGCGTGTACGTCTAAACGTGTAGCCTCAAAAGAGAACCCACAGGAGAATTTTCTTTCGTCAAAATTTGTCAGAAAACCACTTATTAAGGAAATCCCGCATAGTGCGAAACTATCTTGTTTTTCCTAAACAACACATTGTAACTCGAAAATCTTTGGTGTTGCCTGTATGTCTAAGCATGTAGCCTCAAAAGAGAATGCACAGGAGAGATTTCTCTCGAACGAGTATGTAAGAATACCACGTTATAAGGAAATACATTGTCGCAAATTAAAGAAAAATACGTACCTTTTGGAAACACGTGAACTTTACAAGAAGATATAAAGCATCGTAAAAAATTAGCTTGTATCTCCTAAACAACACGTTGTAACTCGAAAAGATTTGGTGTGGCGTGTACGTCTAATCGTGTAGCCTCAAAAGAGAACCCACAGGAGAGTTTTCTTTCATCAAAATTCGTCAGAAAACCACGTTTTAAGGAAATACCGCATCGTGCGAAATTATCTTGTTTTTCCTAAACAACATGTTGAAACTCGAAAAGCTTTGGTGTTGCGAGTATGTCTAAGCGTGTAGCCTCAAAAGAGAACGCACAGGAGAATTTTCTCCCGAAAGAATATGTAGGAATACCACGTTGTAAGGAAATACAGTGTTGCAGAGTAAAGACAAATACGTACTTATTGGAAACACTTAAACTTTACGAGAAGAAATAACACATAGTAAAAAATTAGCTTTTATATCCTAAACAACACATTATAACTCGAAAGGATTTAGTGTGGCGTGTACGTCTAAACGTGTAGCCTCAAAAGAGAACCCACAGGAGAATTTTCTTTCGTCAAAATTTTTCAAAAAACCACGTTTTAAGGAAATACTGCATCATGCGAAATTATCTTGTTTTTCCTAAACAACACGTTGTAACTCGAAAAGCTTTGGTGTTGCGTGAATGTCTAAGCGTGTAGCCTCCAAAGAGAACGCACAGGAGACTTTTCTCTCGAAAGAATATGTAAGAATAACACGTTATAAGGAAATACAGTGTTGCAGAGTAAAGGCAAATACATAAGTATTGGAAACACTTAAACTTTACGAGAAGAAATAAAGCATCGTAAAAAAATAGCTTGTATCTCCTAAACAACAAGTTGTAACTCAAAAAGATTTGGTGTGGCGTGTACGTCTAAACGTGTAGCCTCAATAGAGAACCCACAGGAGAATTTTCTTTCGTCAAAATTTGTCAGAAAACCACGTTTTAAGGATATCCCGCATCGTGAGAAATTATCTTGTTCTTCCTAAACAACACGTTGTAACTCGTAAAGCTTTGCTGATGCGTGTATGTCTAAGCGTGTAGCCTCAAAAGAGGACGCACAGGAGAGTTTTCTCTCGAAAGAATATGTAAGAATACCACGTTATAAGGAAATACAATGTTGCAGACTAAAGGCAAATAAGTACTTATTGGAAACACTTTATGAGAAGAAATAACGCATCGTACAAAATTAGCTTGTATCTCCTAAACAACACGTTGTAACTCGAAAAGATTTGGTGTGGCGTGTACATCTAAACATGTAGCCTCAAAAGAGAACCCACAGGAGAATTTTTTTTCGTTAAAATTTGTCAGAAAACCATGTTTTAAGGAAATCACTCATCGTGCGAAATTATCTTGTTTTTCCTAAACCACACGATGTAACTCGAAGAGCTTTGATGTTGCGTGTATGTCTAAGCGTGTAGCCTCAAAAGACAACGCACAGGAGAGTTTTCTCTCGAGAGAACATGTAAGAATACCACATTATAAGGAAATACAGTTTTGCAGAGTAAAGACAAATAAGTATGTATTTGAAACACTTTACGAGAAGAAATAACGCATTGTAAAAAATTAGTTTGTATCTCCTAAACAACACGTTGTAACTCGAAAAGATTTGGTGTGGCGTGTACGTTGAAACGTGTAGCCTCAAAAGAGAACCCACAGGAGAATTTTCTTTCGTCAAAATTTGTCAGAAAACCACTTATTAAGGAAATCCCGCATAGTGCGAAACTATCTTGTTTTTCCTAAACAACACATTGTAACTCGAAAATCTTTGGTGTTGCCTGTATGTCTAAGCATGTAGCCTCAAAAGAGAATGCACAGGAGAGATTTCTCTCGAACGAGTATGTAAGAATACCACGTTATAAGGAAATACATTGTCGCAAATTAAAGAAAAATACGTACCTTTTGGAAACACGTGAACTTTACAAGAAGATATAAAGCATCGTAAAAAATTAGCTTGTATCTCCTAAACAACACGTTGTAACTCGAAAAGATTTGGTGTGGTGTGTACGTCTAAACGTGTAGCCTCAAATGAAAACACACAGGAGAATTTTCTTTCATCAAAATTTGTCAGAAAACCACGTTTTAAGGAATTCCCGCATCGTGCGAAATTATCTTGTTTTTCCTAAACAACACCTTCTAACTCGAAATGCTTTGGTGTTGTGTGTATATCTAAGCGTGTAGCCTCAAAAGAGAATGCACAGGAGAGGATTCTCTCGAAAGAATATGTAGGAATACCATGTTATAAGGAAATACAGTGTTGTAGAGTAAAGACAAATACGTACGTATTGGAAACACTTTAGGAGAAGAAATAACACATCGTACAAAATTAGCTTGTATCTCCTAAACAACACGTTGTAACTTGAAAGGATTTGGTGTGGCGTGTACGTCTAAACGTGTAGCCTCAAAAGAGAACCCACAGGACAATTTTCTTTCGTCAAAAATTTTCAGAAATCCACGTTTTAAGGAAATCCCGCATCGTGCGAAATTATCTTGTTTTTCCTAAACAACACGTTTTAACTCGAAAAGCTTTGGTGGTTGCATGTATGTCTAAGCGAGTAGCCTCAAAAGAGAACGCACAGGAGAGTTTTCTTTCGAAAGAATATGCAGGAATACCACGTTATAAGGAAATACAGTGTTGCAGAGTAAAGACAAATACGTACATATTGGAAACACTTTACAAGAAGAAATAACGCATCGTACAAAATTGGATTGTATTTCCTAAACAACACGTTATAACTCGAAAAAAATTGTTGTGGCTTGTACGTCTAAACGTGTAACCTCAAAAGAGAACCCACAGGAGAATTTTCTTTCGTCAAAATTTGTCAGAAAACGACTTTTTATGGAAATCCTGCATCATGCGAAATTATCTTGTTTTTCCTAAACAACACGTTGTAACCCGAAATAATTTGGTGTTGCGTGTATGTCTCAGCGTGTAGCATCAAAGGAGAATGCACAGGATAGTTTTCCCTTGAAAGAATATGTAAGAATACCACGTACTTATTGGAAACACTTAAACTTTACGAGAAGAAATAACGCATCATACGTCTCAACAGGTAGCCTCAAAAGAATTCTCCTGTGGGTTCTCTTTTGAGACTACACGTTTAGACGTACACACCACACCAAATCTTTTCGAGTTATAATTTGTTGTTTAGGAGATACAAACTAATTTTGTAAGATGCCTTATTTCTTCTCGTAAAGTTTAAGTTTTTCCAATTAGTACGTATTTGTCTTTACTCTGCAACACTGTATTTCCTTATAACGTGGTATTCTTACATATTCTTTCGAGAGAAAACTCTCCTGTGCGTTCTCTTTTGAGGCTACACGCTTAGACATACACGCAACACCAAAGCTTTTCGAGTTAAAACGTTTGGTTTAGGAAAAACAAGATAATTTCGCACTATGCGGGATTTCCTTAATACTTGGTTTTCTGACAAATTTTGACCAACGAAAATTCTCCTATGGGTTCTCTTTTCAGGCTACACGTTTAGACGTACAGGCCACACCAAATCTTTTTAAGTTACAACGTGTTGCTTAGGAGATACAAGCTCATTTATTACGATGCGTTATTTCTTCTCATAAAGTTTTTTCCAATACGTAAGTATTTGTCTTTCCTCTGCAACACTGTATTTCCTAATAACGTGGCATTCTTACATATTCTTTCGAGAAAAAACTCTCCTTTGCGTTCTCTTTTGAGGCTACACGCTTAGACATACACGCAACACCAAAGCTTTTCGAGTTACAACGTGTTGTTTAGGAAAAATAAGATAATTTCGCACGATGCGGGATTTCCTTAAAACATGGTTTTCTGACAAATTTTGACGAAAGAAAATACTCCTGTGGGTTCTCTTTTGAGGCTACACATTTAGACGTACACGCCACACCAAATCTTTTCGAGTTATAACGTGTTGTTTAGGACATACAAACTAATTTTGTAAGATGCCTTATTTCTTCTCGTAAAGTTTAAGTTTTTCCAATAAGTACGTATTTGTCTTTACTCTGCAACACTGTATTTCCTTATAACGTGGTATTCTTACATATTCTTTCGAGAGAAAACTCTCCTGTGCGTTCTCTATTGAGGCTACACGCTTAGATATACACGCAAAACCAAAGCTTTTCGAGTTAAAACGTTTGGTTTAGGAAAAACAAGATAATTTCGCACTATGCGGGATTTCCTTAATACTTGGTTTTCTGACAAATTTTGACCAACGAAAATTCTCCTATGGGTTCTCTTTTCAGGCTACACGTTTAGACGTACAGGCCACACCAAATCTTTTTAAGTTACAACGTGTTGCTTAGGAGATACAAGCTCATTTATTACGATGCGTTATTTCTTCTCATAAAGTTTTTTCCAATACGTAAGTATTTGTCTTTCCTCTGCAACACTGTATTTCCTAATAACGTGGCATTCTTACATATTCTTTCGAGAAAAAACTCTCCTTTGCGTTCTCTTTTGAGGCTACACGCTTAGACATACACGCAACACCAAAGCTTTTCGAGTTACAACGTGTTGTTTAGGAAAAATAAGATAATTTCGCACGATGCGGGATTTCCTTAAAACATGGTTTTCTGACAAATTTTGACGAAAGAAAATACTCCTGTGGGTTCTCTTTTGAGGCTACACATTTAGACGTACACGCCACACCAAATCTTTTAGAGTTATAACGTGTTGTTTAGGACATACAAACTAATTTTGTAAGATGCCTTATTTCTTCTCGTAAAGTTTAAGTTTTTCCAATAAGTACGTATTTGTCTTTACTCTGCAACACTGTATTTCCTTATAACGTGGTATTCTTACATATTCTTTCGAGAGAAAACTCTCCTGTGCGTTCTCTATTGAGGCTACACGCTTAGATATACACGCAAAACCAAAGCTTTTCGAGTTAAAACGTTTGGTTTAGGAAAAACAAGATAATTTCGCACTATGCGGGATTTCCTTAATACGTGGTTTTCTGACCAATTTTGAACAAAGAAAATTCTCCTATGGGTTCTCTTCTCAGGCTACACGTTTAGACGTACAGGCCACACCAAATCTTTTTAAGTTACAACCTGTTGTTTAGGAGATACAAGCTAATTTCTTACGATGCGTTATTTTTTCTCGTAAAGTTTTTTCCAATACATAAGTATTTGTCTTTACTCTGCAACACTGTATTTCCTAATAACGTGGTATTCCTACATATTCTTTCGAGAAAAAAACTCTTTTTGCGTTCTCTTTTGAGATTACACGCTTAGACATACACCCAACACCAAAGCTTTTCGAGTTACAACGTGTTGTTTAGGAAAAACAAGATAATTTCGCACGATGCGGGATTTCCTTAAAACGTGGTTTTCTGACAAATTTTGACGAAAGATAATACTCCTGTGGGTTCTCTTTTGAGGCTACACATTTAGACGTACACGCCCCACCAAATCTTTTCGAGTTACAACGTGTGGTTTAGGAGAAACAAGCTAATTTTTTTACGATGCGTTATTTCTTCTCATAAAGTTTAAGTGTTTCCATTACGTACATATTTGCCTTTACTCTGCAACACTGTATTTCCTTATAACGTGGTATTCTTGCATATTCTTTTGAGAGAAAACTCTCCTGTGCGTTATCCTTTGAGGCTACATGCTTACACATTCAGGCAACACCAAAGCTTTTCGAGTTACAACGTGTTGTTTAGGAAAAACAAGATAATTTCGCAAGATGCGGGATTTCCTTAAAACGTGGTTTTCTGACAAATTTTGACGAAGTAAAACTCTCCTGTGGGTACTCTTTTGAGGCTACACGTTTAGACGTACACGCCACACCAAATCTTTTCGAGATATAACGTGTTGTTTAGGACATACAAGCTAATTTTGCAAGATGTGTTATTTCTCTCTTAAAGTGTTTCCAATACGTACGTATTTGTCTTTACCCTGCAACACTGTATTTCCTTATAACGTGGTATCCTTACATATTCTTTCGAGAGAAAACTCTCCTGTGCATTCTCTTTTGAGGCTACACGCTTAGACATACACGCAACACCAAAGCTTTTCGAGTTACAACGTGTTGTTTAGGAAAAACAAGATAATTTCGCACGATGCGGGATTTCCTTAAAATGTGGTTTTCTGACAAATTTTGACGAAAGAAAATTATCCTGTGGGTTCTCTTTTGAGGCTACACGTTTAGACGTACACACCACACCAAATCTTTTTGAGTTATAACGTGTTGTTTAGGAGATACAAACTAATATTGTAAGATGCCTTATTTCTTCTCGTAAAGTTTAAGTTTTTCCAATAAGTATGTATTTGTCTTTACTCTGCAACACTGTATTTCCTTATAATGTGGTATTCTTACATATTCTTTCGAGAGAAAACTCTCCTGTGCGTTCTCTTTTGAGGCTACACGCTTAGACATACAAGCAACACCAAAGCTTTTCGAGTTAAAACGTTTGCTTGAGGAAAAACAAGATAATTTCGCACTATGCGGGATTTCCTTAATACGTGGTTTTCTGACAAATTTTGACCAAAAAAATTCTCCTATGGGTTCTCTTTACAGGCTACACGTTTAGACGTACAGGCCAAAAGAAATCTTTTCAAGTTACAACGTGTTGTTTAGGAGATACAAGCTAATTTCTTACGATGCATTATTTCTTCCCGTAAAGTTTTTTCCAATACGTAAGTATTTGTCTTTACTCGGCAACACTGTATTTCCTAATAACGTGGTATTCTTACATATTCTTTCGAGAAAAAACTCTCCTTTGCGTTCTCTTTTGAGGCTACGCGCTTAGACATACACGCAACACCAAAGCTTTTCGAGTTACAACGTGTTGTTTAGGAAAAACAAGATAATTTCGCACGATGCGTGATTTCCTTAAAACGTGGTTTTCTGACAAATTTTGACGAAAGAAAATACTCCTGTGGGTTCTCTTTTGAGGCTACACATTTAGACGTACATGCCACACCAAATCTTTTCGAGTTACAACGTGTTGTTTAGGAGAAACAAGCTAATTTTTTACGATGCGTTATTTCTTCTCATAAAGTTTAAGTGTTTCCATTACTTACATATTTGCCTTTACTCTGCAACACTGTATTTCTTTATAACGTGGTATTCTTGCATATTCTTTCGAGAGAAAACTCTCCTGTGCGTTCTCCTTTGAGGCTACATGCTTAGACATTCACGCAACACCAAAGCTTTTCGAGTTACAACGTGTTGTTTAGGAAAAACAAGATAATTTCGCAAGATGCGGGATTTCCTTAAAACGTGGTTTTCTGACAAACTTTGACGAAATAAAACTCTCCTGTGTGTACTCTTTTGAGGCTACACGTTTAGACGTACACCCCACACCAAATCTTTTCGAGTTCAACGTGTTGTTTAGGACATACAAGCTAATTTTGCAAGATGCGTTATTTCTCTCATAAAGTGTTTCCAATCCGTACGTATTTGTCTTTACTCTGCAACACTGTGTTTCCTTATAACGTGGTATTCTTACATATTCTTTCTAGAGAAGACTATCCTGTGCGTTTCCTTTTGAGGCTACACACTTAGACATACAGGCAACACCAAAGGTTTTCGAGTTACAACGTGTTGTTTATGAAAACCAAGATAATTTCGCACTATACAGGATTTCCTTAAAACGTGATTTTCTGACAAATTTTGACGAAAGAAAATTCTCCTGTGGGTTCTCTGTTGAGGCTACATGTTTCGACGTACACTCCACACCAAATCTTGTCGAGTTACAATGTGTTGTTTAGGAGATACAAGCTAATATTGTATGATGCGTTATTTCTTCTCCTAAAGTGTTTCCAATACGTACGTATTTGTCTTTCCACTGCAACACTGTATTTCCTTATAACGTTGTATTCTTACATGTTCTTTCGAGACAAAACTCTCCTGTGCATTCTCTTTTGAGGCCACACGTTTAGACATACACGCAACACCAAAGCTTTTCGAATTACAACGTGTTGTTTAGGAAAAACAAGATAACTTTGCACGATACGGGATTTCCGTAAAACGTGGTTTTCTGACAAATTTTGACGAAAGAAAGTTCTCCTGTTTGTGTTCGTTTGAGTCTACACATGTAGACGTACGAGCCACACCAATTCTTTTCGAATTACAACGTGTTGTTTAGGAGATACAAGCAAATTTTGTTCGATGCATTATTTCTTCTCATAAAGTGTTTCCAATAAGTACATATTTGTCTTTACTCTGCAACACTTTATTTCCTTATAACGTAGTTTTCTTACATATTCTTTCGAGGGAAAACTCTCCTGTGCGTTCTCCTTTGGGGTTACACGCTTAGACATACATGCAACGCCAAAGCTTTTCGAGTTACAACGTGTTGTTTAGGAAAAACAAGATAATTTCGCACGATGCGATATTTCCATAAAACGTGGTTTTCTGATATATTTTGACGAAAGAAAGTTCTGCCCTGTGTTCTATTTGAGGCTACACGTGTAGAGGTATGAGCCACACCAAATCTTTTTGAGTTACAACGTGTTGTTTAGGAGATACAAGCTAATTTTGTATGATGCGTTATTTCTTCTCGTAAAGTGTTTCCAATATGTACTTACTGTCTTTACTCTGCAAAATTGTATTTCCTTATAACGTGGTATTCTTACATATTCTTTCAAGAGAAAACTCTCCTGTGCCTTCTCTTTTGAGGCTCCACGCTTACACATACACGCAATACCAAAGCTTTTGGAGTTACAACAGGTTGTTTAGAAAAAAGAAGATGATTTCGCATGATGCGGGATATCCTTAAAATGTGGTTTTCTGAAAAAATTTGACGAAAGAAAATTCTCCTGTGGGTTCTCTTTTGAGGCTACACGTTTAGACGTACATGCCACACCAAATCCTTTCGAGTTACCACGTGTTGTTTAGGAGATACAAGCTAATTTTTTAAGATGCCTTAATTTTTCTCGTAAAGTGTTTCCAATAAGTATGTATTTGTCTTTACTCTGCAACATTGTATTTCCTTATAACGTGGTATTCTTACATATTCTTTCGAGAGAAAACTTCCTGTGCGTTCTCTTTTGAGGTTACACGCTTAGACATACAGGCAACACCAAACCTTTTCGAGTTACAACGTGTTGTTTAGGAAAAACAAGATAATTTCGCACGATACAAGATTTCCTTAAAACGTGGTTTCTGACAAATTTTGATGAAAGAAAATTCTCCTGTGGGTTCTCTGTTGAGGTTACACGTTTAGACGTACACGTCACACCAAATCTTTTCGAGTTACAACGTGTTGTTTAGGAGATACAAGCTAATATTTTACGATGCGTTATTTCTTCTCGTAAAGTGTTTCCAATATGTACTTATTTGTCTTTACTCTGCAAAATTGTATTTCCTTAACGTGGTATTCTTACATAATCTTTCAAGAGAAAACTCTCCTGTGCCTTCTCTTCTGAGGCTACACACTTAGACATACACGCAACACCAAAGCTTTTCGAATTACAACATGTTGTTTAGGAAAACAAGATGATTTCGCATGATGCGGGATTTCCTTATAACGTGGTTTTCTGAAAAATTTTGAAGAAATAAAATTCTCCTGTGGGTTCTCTTTTGAGGCTACACGTTTAGACGTACACGCCACACCAAATCTTTTCGAGTTACAACGTGTTGTTTCGGAGATACAAGCTAATATTTTAGGATGCGTTACTTCTTCTTGTAAAGTGTGTCCAATACGTACATATTTGTCTTTACTCTGCAACACTGTATTTCCTTATAACGTGGTATTCTTACATATTCTTTTGAGAGAAAACTATCCCGTGTTTTCCCGTTTTAGGCTACACACTTAGACATACAGGCAACACCAAAGCTTTTCGAATAACAACGTGTTGTTTATGAAAAACAAGATAATTTCTCACGATGCGGGATTTCCTTAAAACGTGGTTTTCTGAAACATTTTGACGAAAGAAAATTCTTCAGTGTGTTTTCTTTTGAGGCTACACATTTAGACGTACACACCACACCAAATCCTTTCGAGTTACCACGTGTTGTTTAGGAGATACAAGCTAATTTTGTACGATGCATTATTTCTTCTCATAAAGTGTTTCCAATACGTACGTATTTGTCTTTACTCTGCAACACTGTATTTCCTTATAAAGTTGTATTTTTACATATTCTTTCGAGAGAAAACTCTCCTGTGCATTCTCTTTAGAGGCTACACGCTTAGACATACACGCAACTCCAAAGCATTTCGGGTTACAATGTGTTGTTTAGGAAAAACAAGATAATTTCGCACGATGCGAGATTTCCATAAAACGTGGTTTTCTGAAAAATTTTGAGGGAAGAAAGTTATCCTGTCGGTTCTCTTTTGAGGCTACATGTGTAGAGGTACAAGCCACACCAAATCTTTTCGAGTTACAACGTGTTGTTTAGGAGATACAAGCTAATTTTTTACGATGCGTTACTTCTTCTCTTAAAGTGTTTCCAATAGTATTTGTCTTTACTCTGCAACCCTGTATTTCCTTATAACGTGGTATTCTTACATATTCTTTCGAGAGAAAAGTCTCCTGTGCCTTCTCTTTTGAGGCTACACGCTTAGACATACACGCAACACCAAAGCTTTTCGAGTTACAACGTGTTGTTTAGGAAAAACAAGATAATTTCGCACGATGCAAGATTTCCTTAAAACGTGGTTTCTGACAAATTTTGATGAAAGAAAATTCTCCTGTGGGTTCTCATTTGAGGCTACACTTTTAGACGTATACGTCACACCAAATCTTTTCGAGTTTCAACGTGTTGTTTAGGAGATACAAGGTAATTTTGAACGATGCGTTATTTCTTCTCGTAAAGTGTTTCCAATATGTACTTATTTGTCTTTACTCTGCAAAATTGTATTTCCTTATAACATGGTATTCTTACATATTCTTTTGAGAGAAAACTCTCCTGTGCCTTCTCTTTTCAGGCTACACACTTACACATACACGCAACACCAATGCTTTTCGAGTTACAACATGTTGTTTAGGAAAAGGAAGATGATTTCGCACGATGCGGGATTTCCTTAAAACGTGGTGTTCTGAAAAATTTTGAAAAAAGAAAATTCTCCTGTGTGTTCTCTTTTGGGGCTACACATTTAGACGTACACGCCACACCAAATCCTTTCAAGTTACCTCGTAAAGTTTAGGAGATACAAGCTAATTTTGTACGATGCGTTATTTCTTCTGGTAAAGTGTTTCCAATATGTACTTATTTGTCTTTACTCTGCAAAATTGTATTTCCTTATAACGTGGTATTCTTACATATTCTTTCGAGAGAAAACTCTCCTGTGCCTTCTCTTTTGAGGCTCCACGCTTACACATACAGGCAACACCAAAGCTTTTTGAGTTACAACATGTTGTTTAGAAAAAGAAGATGATTTCCCACGATGCGGGATTTCCTTAAAACGTGGTTTTCTGAAAAAATTTGAAGAAAGAAAATTCTCCTGTAGGTTCTCTTTTGAGGCTACACGTTTAGACGTGCATGCAACACCAAATCTTTTCGAGTTACAACGTCTTGTTTAGGAGATAAAACCTAATTTTTTACGATGCGTTAATTCTTCTCGTAATGTGTTTCCAATACATACGTATTTGTCTTTAGTCTGCAACATTGTATTTCCTTATAACGTGGTATTCTTACATATTCTTTCGAGAGAAAACTATCCTGTGCGTTCTCTTTTGAGGTTACACACTTAGACATTCACGCAACACCAAACCTTTTCGAGTAAGAACATGTTATTTAGGAAAAACAATATAATTTCGCACGATGCGAGATTTCCTTAAAACGTGGTTTCTGACAAATTTTGATGAAAGAAAATTCACCTGTGGGTTCTCTTTTGAGGCTATACATTTAGACGTACACGTCACACCAAATCCTTTTGAGTTACAACGTGTTGTTTAGGAGATACAAGCTAATTTTGTATGATGCGTTATTTCTTCTTGTAAAGAGTTTCCAATATGTACTTATTTGTCTTTATTCTGAAAAATTGTATTTCCTTATAACGTGGTATTCTTACATATTCTTTCGAGAGAAAACTCTCCTGTGCCTTCTCTTTTGAGGCTCCACGCTTAGACATACACGCAACACTAAAGCTTTTCGAGTTACAACATGTTTTTTAGGAAAAAGAAGGTGATTTCGCACGATGCGGGATTTCCTTAAAACGTGGCTTTCTGAAAAATTTTAACGAAAGAAAATTCTCCTGTGTGTTCTCTTTTGAGGCTACACGTTTAGATGTAAAAGCCACACCAAATCTTTTCCAGTTACAACATGTTGTTTAGGAGATACAAGCTAATTTTGTACGATGCGTTATTTCTTCTCGTAATGTGTTTCCAATATGTACGTATTTGTCTTTACTCTGCAACACTGTATTTCCTTATAGCGTGGTATTCTTACATATTCTTTCAAGAAAAAACTCTCCTTTACATTCTGTTTTGAGGCTACATGCTTAGACATACACGCAACACCAAAGCTTTTCGAGTTACAACGTGTTGTTTAGGAAAAACAAGATAATTTCGCATGATGCGAGATTTCCTTAAAACGTGGTTGCTGACAAATTTTGATGAAAGAAAATTCTCTTGTGGGTTGCCTTTTGATGCTACACGCTTATACGTACACGTCACACCAAATCTTTTCGAGTTACAACGTGTTGTTTAGGAGACACAAGCTAATTTTGTACGATGCGTTATTTCTTCTTGTAAAGTGTTTCCAATATGTACTTATTTGTCTTTACTCTGCAAAATTGTATTTCCTTATAACGTGGTATTCTTACATAATCTTTCGAGAGAAAACTCTCCTGTGCCTTCTCTTTTGAGGCTCCACGCTTACACATACACGCAACACCAAAGCTTTTCGAGTTACAACATGTTGTTTAGGAAAAAGAAGATGATTTCGCACGATGCGGGATTTCTGAAAAATTTTGACGAAAGAAAATTCTCCTGTGGGTTCTCTTTTGAGGCTACACGTTTAGACGTACACGGCACACCAAATCTTTTCGAGTTACAACGTGTTGTTACGGAGATACAAGGTAATTTTGTAAGATGAGTTACTTCTTCTCTTAAAGTGTTTCCAATACGTTCTTATTTGTCTTTACTCTGCAACACTGTATTTCCTTATAACGTGGTATTCTTACATATTCGTTCGAGAGAAAACTATCCTGTGTGTTCCCTTTTTAGTCTACACACTTAGACATACAGGCAACACCACAGCTTTCTGAGTTACAACGTGTTGTTTATGAAAAACAAGATAATTTCGCACGATGCGGGATTTCCTTAAAACGTAGTTTTCTGAAAAATTTTGACGAAAGAAAATTCTTCAGTGGGTTCTCTTTTGAGGCTACACGTTTAGACGTACACGCCACACCAAATCCTTTCGAGTTACCACGTGTGGTTTAGGAGATACAAGCTAATATTTTAAGATACGTTATTTCTTCTCATTAAGTGTTTCCAACATGTACGTATTTGTCTTTACTCTGCAACACTGTATTTCCTTATAACTTTGTATTCTTACATATTCTTTCGAGAGAAAACTCTCCTGTGCGTTCTCTTTAGAGGCTACACGCTTAGACATACGAGCAACGCCAAAGCTTTTCGAGTTACAATGTGTTGTTTAGGAAAAACAAGATAATTACGCACGATGCGAGATTTCCATAAAACGTGGATTTCTGAAAAATTTTGAGGGAAGAAAGTTCTCCTGTGGGTTCTCTTTTGAGGCTACACATGTAGAGGTACGAGACACACCAAATCTATTCGAGTTACAACGTGTTGTTTAGGAGATACAAGCTAATTTTGCACGATGCGTTATTTCTTCTCTTAAAGTGTTTCCAGTAGTATTTGTCTTTACTCTGCAACAATGTATTTCCTTATAACATGGTATTCTTACATATTCTTTCGAGAGAAAACTTGCCCGTGCGTTCTCTTTTGAGGCTACACTCTTAGACAAATACGCAACGCCAAAGCTTTTCGAGTTACAACGTGTTGTTTAGGAAAACAAGATAATTTCGCACGATGCAGGATTTCCATAAAACGTGGTTTTCTGAAAAATTTCGACGAAAGAAATGTCTCCTGTCTGTTCTCTTTTGAGGCTACACGTGTAGAAGTACGAGCCACACCAAATCTTTTCGAGTTACCATGTGTTGTTTAGGAGATACAAGCTAATTTTGTACGATGTGTTATTTCTTCTCTTAAAGTTTTTACAATACTTACGTAGTTGTCTTTACTCTGCAACACTGTATTCCCTTATAACGTGGTATTCTTACATATTCTTTCCAGAGAAAACTCTCCTGTGCGTTCTCTTTTGAGGCTACACGCTTAGACATACACGAAACGCCAAAGCATTTCGAGTTACAATGTGTTGTTTAGGAAAAACAAGATAATTCCGCACTATGCGAGATTTCCATAAAACGTGGTGTCTGAAAAATTTTGACCAAAGAAAGTTCTCCTGTGGGTTCTCTTTTGAGGCTACACGTGTAGAGGTACGAGCCACACCAAATCTACTCGAGTTACAACGTGTTGTTTAGGAGATACAAGCTAATTTTTTATGATGCTTTATTTCTTCTCTTAAAGTGTTTCCAGTAGTATTTGTCTTTACTCTGCAACACTGTATTTCCTTATAACATGGTATTCTTACATATTCTTTCGAGAGAAAACTCGCCTGTGCGTTCTCTTTTGAGGCTACACACTTAGACAAATATGCAACGCCAAAGCTTTTCGAGTTACAACGTGTTGTTTATAAAAAACAAGATAATTTCGCACGATGCGAGATTTCCATAAAACGTGGTTTTCTGAAAAATTTTGATGAAAGAAAATTCTCCTGTGGGTTCTCGTTTGAGGCTACACTTTTAGACGTGCACGTCACACCAAATATTTTCGAGTTACAACGTGTTGTTTAGGAGATACAAGTTAATTTTGTACGATGCGTTATTTCTTCTCGTATAGTGTTTCCAATACGTACATATTTGTCTTTACTCTGCAACACTGTATTTCCTTATAACGTGGTATTCTTGCATATTCTTTCGAGAGAAAACTATCCTGTGCGTTCCCTTTTGAGGCTACACACTGAGACATACAGGCAAACCAAAGCTTTTCGAGTTACAACGTGTTGTTTATGAAAAACAAGATAATTTCGCACGATGCGGGATTTCCTTAAAACTTGGTGTTCAGACAAATTTTGACGAAAGAAAATTCTCCTGTGTGTTCTCTTTTGAGGCTACACATTTAGGCGTACGAGCCACACCAAATATTTCGAGTTACAACTTGTTGTTTAGGAGATAATAGCAAATTTTGTACGATGCGTTATTTCTTCTTGTAAAGTGTTTCCAATAAGTACTTATCTGTCTTTACTCTGCAACACTGTATTTCCTTATAACGTGGTATTCTTACATATTCTTTCGAGGGAAAACTCTCCTGTGCGTTCTCTTTTGAGGCTACATTCTTAGACATACACGCAACGCCAAATCTTTTCGAGTTACAAAGTGTTGTTTAGGAAAAACAAGATAATTTCGCACGATGCGAGATTTCCATAAAACGTGGTTTTCTGAAAACTTTTGACCACAGAAAGTTCTCCTGTGGGTTCTCTTTTGAGGCTACATGTTTAGACGTACACGTCACACCAAATCTTTTCGAGTTACAACGTGTTGTTTAGGAGATACAAGCTAAACTTGTACGATGAGTTATTTCTTCTCATAAAGTGTTTCCAATAAGTACTTATTTGTCGTTACTCTCCAAAATTGTATTTCCTTATAACGTGGTATTCTTACATATTCTTTCGAGAGAAAACTCTCCTGTGCCTTCCCCTTTGAGGCTACACACTTAGACATACAGACAACACCAAAGCATTTCGAGTTACAACGTGTTGTTTATGAAAAACTAGATGATTTCGCACAATGCGGGATTTCCTTAAAACGTGGTGTTCTGACACATTTTGACGAAAGAAAATTCTCCTGTGGGTTCTCTTTTGAGGCTACACGTTTAGAGGTACACGCCACACCAAATCCTTTCGAGTTACCACGTGTTGTTTAGGAGATACAAGCTAATTTTGTACGATGCGTTATTTCTTCTCGTAAAGTGTTTCCAAACGTACGTATTTGTCTTTACACTGCAACACTGTATTTCCTTATAATGTTGAATTCTTACATGTTCTTTCGAGAGAAAACTCTCCTGTGCATTCTCTTTAGAGGCTACATGCTCACACATACACGCAACACCAAAGCTTTTCGAGTTACAACGTGTTGTTTAGGAGATAGAAGCTAATTTTGTATGATGCGTTATTTCTTCTCGTAAAGTGTTTCCAATACGTATGTATTTGTCTTTACTCTGCAACACTGTATTTCCTTATAACTTGGTGTTCTTACATATTCTTTCAAGAGAAAACTATCCTGTGCCTTCTTTTTTGAGGCTACACACTTAGACATATGCGCAACACCAAAGTTTTTTGAGTTGCAACGTGTGGTTTAGGAAAAACCAGATAATTTCGCAAGATGTGGGATTTCCTTAAAACGTGATTGTCTGAAAATTTTTGAGGAAAGAAAATTGTCCTGTGGGTTCTCTTTTGAGGCTACACGTTTAGAAGTACAGGCCACACCAAATCTTTTCGAGTTACAACGTGTTGTTTAGGAGATACAAGCTAATTTTGTACGATGCGTTATTTCTTCTCGTAAAGTGTTTCCAATACGTACGTATTTGTCTTTACTCTGCAACACTGTATTTCCTATTAACGTGGTATTCTTACCTATTCTTTCGAGAGAAAACTCTCCTGTGCCTTCTCTTTTGAGGTTACACACTTAGACATACACGCAACACGAAAGCTTTTCGAGTTACAAGGTGTTGTTTAGGAAAATCAAGATAATTTCGCACGATGCGGGATTTCTTTAAAATGTGATTTTCTGAAAAATTTTGACGAAAGAAAATTCTCCTATAAGTTCTCTTTTGAGGCTACACGTTTAGACGTACACGCCACACCAAATCTTTTCGAGTTACAACGTGTTGTTTAGAAGATACAAGCAAATATTTTATGATGCGTTATTTCTTCTCGTAAACTGTTTCCAATACGTACGTATTTGTCTTTACTATGCAACACTGTATTTCCTTATAACGTGGTATTCTTACATATTCTTTCGAGAGAAAACTCTCCTGTGTGTTCTCTTTGAGGCTACACGCTTAGACATACACGCAGCACCAAAGATTTTCGAGTTACAACGTGTTGTTTAGGAAAAACAAGATAATTTCGCACGATATGGGATTTCGTTAAAACCTGGTTTTCTGACAAATTTTGACCAAAGAAAATTCTCCTGTCGGTTCTCTTTTGAGGCTACACGTTTAGAGGAATATGCCACACCAAATCTTTTCGAGTTACAACGTGTTGTTTTGGAGATACAAGCTAATTTTGTAAGATACGTTATTTCTTCTCCTAAAGTGTTTCCAATACATACGTATTTGTCTTTAGTGTGCAACACTGTATTTCCTTATAACGTGGTATTCTTGCATATTATTTTGAGAGAAAACTCTCCTGTGCCTTCTCTTTTGAGGCTACATGCTTAGACATACACGAAACACCAAAGCTTTTCGAGTTACAACGTGTTGTTTAGGAAAAACAAGATAATTTCGCATGATGCGGGATTTCCTTAATACGTGGTTTTCTGACAAATTTTGACGAAAGAAATTTCTCCTGTGGGTTCTCTTTTGAGGCTACATGTTTAGACGTACACACCACGCCAAATATTTTCGAGTTACAACGTGTTCTTTAGGAGAAACAAGCTAATTTTGTACGATGCATTATTTCTTCTCGTAAAGTGTTTCCAATACGTACGTATTTGTCTTTATTTTGCAACACTGTATTTCCTTATAACGTGGTATTCTTACATATTCTTTCGAGAGAAAACTATTCTGTGCATTCCCTTTTGAGGCTAAACACGTTTAGACGCACACGCCACACCAAATATTTTCGAATTACAACGTGTTGTTTAGGAGATACAAGCTAATTTTGTACCATGCGTCATTTCTTCTCGTAAAGTATTTACAATTACTACCTATTTATCTTTACTCTGCAACACTGTATTTCCTTATAACGTGGTATTCCTACATATTCTTTCGAGAGAAAACTCTCCTGTGTCCTCTTTTGAGGCTACACGCTTAGACATACACGCAACACCATAGCTTTTCGAGTTACAACGTGTAGTTTAGGAAAAACAAGGTAATTTCGCACGATGAGGTATTTCCTTAGAACATGGTTTTCTAACAAATTTTGACGAAAGAAAATTCTCTTGTGGGTTCTCTTTTGAGGCTACACGTTTAGACGTACACGCCACACGAAATCTTTTCGAGTTACAACGTGTTGGTTAGGAGATACAAGATAATTTTGTACGATGCGTTATTTCTTCTCGTAAAGTGTTTCCAATACGTACGTATTTGTCTTTATGCTGCCACACTGTATTTCCTTATAACGTGGTATTCTTACATATTCTTTCGACAGAAACTCTCCCGTGAATTCTCTTTTGAGGCCACACACTTAGACATACATGCAACACCAAAGCTTTTCGAATTACAACGTGTTGTTTAGGAGAAACAAGATAATTTCGCACGATGCGGGATTTCCATAAAACGTGGGTTTCTGACAAATTTTGACGAAGGAAAATCCTCCTGTGGTTTCTCTTTTGAGGCTACACGTTTAGCCGTACATGCCACACCAAATCCTTTCGAGTTACAACTTGTTGTTTAGGAGATACAAGCTAATTTTGTATGATGCATTATATCTTTTCGTAAAGTTTTTTCCAATACTTATGTATTTGTCTTTAGTCTGCAACACTGTATTTCCTTATAACGTGGTATTCTCACATATTGTTTCGAGAGAATACTCTACTGTGCGTTCTCTTTTGAGGCTACAAGCTTAGATATACACGCAACACCAAAGCTTTTTTTGAATTACAACGTGTTGTTTAGGAAAAACAAGATAATTTTGCAGGATGCAGGATTTCCTTAAAACGTGGTTTTCTCACAAATTTTGACGAAAGAAAATTCTCCTGTTCGTTGTCTTTGAGGCTACACTTTTAGACGTACACGCCAAACCAAATCTTTTCGAGTTACCACTTGTTGTTTAGGAGATACAAGTTAATAATTTATGATGCGTTATTTCTTCTCGTAAAGTGTTTCCAATATGTACGTTTTTGTCTTTACTCTGCAACACTGTATTTCCTTATAACGTGGTATTCTTACACGTTCTTCCGAGAGAAAACTCTCCTGTGCATTCTCTTTTGAGGCTACACGCTTAGACATACACGCAACACCAAAGCTTTTCGAGTTACAACATGTTGTTTAGGAAAAACAAATAATTTCGCACGATGCGGGATTTCCTTAAAACGTGGTTTTCTGACAAATTTTGACGAAAGAAAATTCTCCTGTTGGTTCTCTTTTGAGGCTACACGTTTAGACTTACATGCCAAACCAAATCTTTTCGAGTTACAACGTGTTGTTTAGGAGATGAAAGCTAATTTTTAATAATGCATTATTTCTTCTCGTAAAGTGTTCCCAATATGTACGTATTTGTCTTTACTCTGCAAAATTGTATTTCCTAATAGCGTGGTGTTTTTACATATTCGTTCGAGAGAAAACTCTCCTGTGCCTTCTCTTTTGAGGCTCCACGTTTAGACATACACGCAACACTAAAGCTTTTCGAGTTACAACATGTTGTTTAGGAAAAAGAAGATGATTTCGCACGATGCAGGATTTCCTTAAAACGTGGTTTTCTCAAAAATTTTGAAGAAAGAAAATTCTCCTGTGGGTTCTCTTTTGAGGCTACACGTTTAGACATACACGCCACACCAGATCTTTTTGAGTTACAACGTTTTGTTTAGGAGATACATGTTAATTTTTTACTATGCGTTAATTTTTCTAGTAAAGTGTTTCCAATACGTTCGTGTTTATCTTTACCCTGCAACACTGTATTTCCTTATAACGTGATATTCTTACATATTCTTTCGAGAGAAAACTCTCCTTTGCGTTCTCTGTTGAGGCTACACGCTTAGACATACATGCAACACCAAAGCTTTTCGAGTTACAACGTGTTGTTTAGGAAAAACAAGATAATTTCGCACGATGCGAGATTTCCTTAAAACGTGGTTTCTGACAAATTTTGATGAAAGAAAACTCTCCTGTGGGTTCTCTTTTGAGGGTACACGTTTAGACATACACGTCACACCAAATGTTTTCGAGTAACAACGTGTTGTTTAGGAGATACAAGCTAATTTTGTAAGATGCGTTATTTCTTCTCGTAAAGTGTTTCCAATATGTACTTATTTGTCTTTACTCATCAAAATTTTATTTCCTTATAACGTGGTATTCTTACATATTCTTTCAAGAGAAAACTCTCCTGTGCATTCTCTTTTGAGGCTCCACGCTTAGACATACGCGCAACACCAAAGCTTTTCGAGTTACAGCTTGTTGTTTAGGAAAAAGAAGATGATTTCGCACGATGCGGGATTTCCTTAAAACGTGGTTTTCTGAAAAATTTTAACGAAAGAAAATTCTCCTGTGGGTTCTCTTTTGAAGCTACACATTTAGACGTACACGCCGCACCAAATCTTTTCGAGTTACAACGTGTTGTTTAGGAGATACAAGCTAATTTTGTACGATGCGTTATTTCTTCTCGTAAAGTTTTCCAATACGTACATATTTTTCTTTACTCTGCAACACTGTATTTCCTTATAACTTGGTATTCTTACATATTCTTTCGAGAGAAAACTATCCTGTGCGTTCCCTTTTGAGGCTACACACTTAGACATACAGGCATCACCAAAGCTTTTCGAGTTACAACGTGTTGTTTATGAAAATCAAGATTATTTCGCACGATGCGTGATTTCCTTAAAATGTGGTTTTCTCACAAATTTTGACGAAAGAAAATTATCCTGTGGGTTCTCTTTTGAGGCTACACGTTTAGACGTACACGCCACACCAAATCCTTTCGAGTTACCACGTGTTGTTTAGGAGATACAAGCTAATTTTTTATGATGCGTTATTTCTTCTCGTAAAGTGTTTCCAATACGTACTTATTTCTCTTTACTCTGCAACATTGTATTTCCCTAATACGTGGTATTCTTACATATTCTTTCAAGGGAAAACTCTCCTGTGTGTTCTCTTTTGAGGCTACATGCTTAGGCATACACGCAACGCCAAAGCTTTTCGAGTTACAACGTTTTGTTTAGGAAAAAGAAGATAATTTCGCACGATGCGAGATTTCCATAAAACGTGGTTTTCTGAAAAATTTTGACCAAAGAAAGTTCTCCTGTGCATTCTCTTTTGAGGCTACACGTGTAGTCGTAGGAGCCAAAACAAATCTTTTCGAGTTACAACGTGTTGTTTAGAAGATACAAGCTATTTTTTTACGATGCATTATTTCTTCTCTTAAAGTGTTTCCAATACGTACGTATTTGTCTTTACTCTGCAACACTGTATTTCCTCATAACGTGGTATTCTTACATATTCTTTCGAGAGAAAACTCTCCTGTGCGTTCTCTTGTGAGGCTACACGCTTAGACATACACGTAACAGCAAAGCTTTTCGAGATACAACATGTTGTTTAGGAAAAACAAGATAATTTCGCACGATGCAAGATTTCCTTAAAACGTGGTTTCTGACAAATTTTGATGAAAGAAAATTCTCCTGTGTGTTCTCTTTTGAGGCTACAGGTTTAGACGTACATGTCACACCAGATCTTTTCGAGTTACAACGTGTTGTTTAGGAGATACAAGCTAATTTTGTATGAAGCAGTATTTCTTTTACTAAAGTGTTTCCAATATGTACTTATTTGTCTTTACTCTGCAAAATTGTATTTCCTTATAACGTGGTATTCTTACAGATTCTTTCGAGAGAAAACTCTCCTGTGCATTCTCTTTTGAGGTCACACCTTTAGACATACAGGCAACACCAAAGCTTTTCGAGTTACAACGTGTTGTTTAGGAAAAACAAGATAATTTTGCACGATGCGGGATTACCTTAAAACGTGGTTTTCTGACAAATTTTGACGAAAGAGAGTTCCCCTGTTGGTGTTCTTTTGAGTCAACACGTGTAGACGTACGAGCCACACCAAATCTTTTCTAGTTACAACGTGTTGTTTAGGAGATACAAGCAAATTTTGTACGATGCGTTATTTCTTCTCATAAAGTGTTTCCAATACGTACGTATTTGTCTTTACTCTGCAACACTGTATTTCCTTATAACGTGGTATTCTTACATATTCTTTCGAGGGAAAACTCTCCTGTGCGTTCTCTTTTGAGGCTACATGCTTAGACATACATGCAACCCCAAAGCTTTTCGAGTTACAACTTGTTGTTTAGGAAAAACAAGATAATTTCGCAGGATGCGAGATGTCCATAAAACATGGTTTTCTGACATATTTTGACGAAAGAAAGTTCTCCTGTGGGTTCTCTTTTGAGGCTACACGTGTAGAGGTATGGGCCACACCAAATCTTTTCGAGTTGCAACGTGTTGTTTAGGAGATACAAGCTAATTTTGTACGATGCGTTATTTCTTCTCGTAAAGTGTATCCAATATGTACGTATTTGTCTTTACTCTGCAACACTGTATTTCCTTATAACGTGGTATTCTTATATATTCTTTCGAGAGAAAACTCTCCTGTGCGTTCTCTTTTGAGGTGACATGCTTAGACATACACGCAACACCAAAGCTTTTCGAGTTACAACGTGTTGTTTAGGAAAAACAAGATAATTTCGCACGATGCGAGATTCCCTTAAAACGTGGTTTCTGACAAATTTTGACGAAAGAAAATTCTCCTGTGGGTTCTCTTTTGAGGCTACACGTTTAGACGTACACGTCACACCAAATCTTTTCGAGTTACAACGTGTTGTTTAGGAGATACAAGCTATTTTTGTACGATGCGTTATTTCTTCTCGTAAAGTGTTTCCAATATGTACTTATTTGTCTTTACTCTGCAAAATTGTATTTCCTTATAACGTGGTATTCGTACATATTCTTTCGAGAGAAAACTCTCCTGTGCCTTCTCTTTTGAGGCTCCATGCTTACACAAACACGCAACGCCAAAGCTTTTTGAGTTACAATGTGTTGTTTAGGAAAAACATATAATTTCCCACGATGCCAGATTTCCATAAAACGTGGTTTTCTGAAAAATTTTGACGAAAGAAAGTTCTCCTGTGGGTTCTTTTTCGAGGCTACACGTGTAGAGGTAAGAGCCATACCAAATCTTTTCGAGTTACAACGTGTTATTTAGGAGATACAAGCTAATGTTGTACGATGCGTTATTTCTTCTCTTAAAGTGTTTCCAATATGTACATATTTGTCTTTACTCTGCAACACTGTATTTCCTTATAACGTGGTATTCTTACATATTCTTTCGAGAGAAAACTCTCCTGTGAGTTCTCTTTTGAGGCTACAAGCTTAGACATACAGGCCATACCAAAGATTTTCCAGTTACAACCAGCTGTTTAGGAAAAACAAGATAATTTTGCACGATGCGAGATTTCTTTAAAACGTGGTTTCTGACAAAATTTGATGAAAGAAAATTCTCCTGTGGGTTCTCTTTTGAGGCTACACATGTAGACGTACACGTCACACCAAATCTTTTCGAGTTACAACGTGTTGTTTAGGAGATACAAGCTAATTTTATACGATGCGTTATTTCTTCTCATAAATTGTTTCCAATACATACTTATTTGTATTTAGTCTGCAACACTGTATTTCCTTATAACGTGGTATTCTTACATATTCTTTGAGGGAAAACTCTCCTGTGCGTGCTCTTTTGAGGCTACATGCTTAGACATACACGCAACGACAACGATTTTCGAGTAACAACGTGTTGTTTAGTAAAAACAATATAATTTCGCACGATACGAGATTTCCATAAAACGTGGTTTTCTGAAAAATTTTGACGAAAGAAAATTCACCTGTGGGTTCTCTTTTGAGGCTACACGTGTAGGGGTACGAGCCACACTAAATCTTATCGAGTTACAAGGTGTTGTTTAGGAGATACAAGCTAATTTTGTACAATGCTTTAATTCTTCTCGTAAAGTGTTTCCAATACGTATGTATTTGTCTTTACTCTGCAACACTGTATTTCCTTATAACGTGGTATTCTTACATATTCTTTCGAGAGAAAACTCTCCTGTGTGTTCTCTTTTGAGGCTACACGCTTAGACATACACGCACCACCAAAGCTTTTCGAGTTACAACGTGTTGTTTAGGAAAAACAAGAGAATTTCGCACGATGCGAGATTTCCATAAAACGTGGTTTCTGACAAATTTTGATGAAAGAAAATTCTCCTGTGGGTTCTCTTTTGAGGCTACACATTTAGACGTACACGTCACACCAAATCTTTTTGTTGTTTAGGAGATACAAGCTAATTTTCTACGATACGTTATTTCTTATTGTAATGTGTTTCCAATAAGTTCTTATTTGTCTTTACCCTGCAAAATTGTATTTTCTTATAACGTGGTATTCTTACATATTCTTTCAAGAGAAAACTCTCCTGTGCCTTCTCTTTTGAGGCTCCACGCTTACACATACATGCAACACCAAAGCTTTTCGAGTTACAACATGTTGTTTAGGAAGAAGATGATATCGCACGATGCGGGATTTCCTTAAAACGTGGTTTTCTGACAAATTTTGACGAAAGAAAATTCTCCTTTCGGTTCTCTTTTGAGGCTACATTTTTAGATGTACACGCCACACCAAATTTTTTCGAGTTACAACGTGTTGTTTAGGAGATACAAGCTAATTTTGTACGATGCGTTAATTCTTCTAGTAAAGCGTTTCCAATATGTATGTATTTGTCTTTACGCTGCAACACTGTATTTCCTTATCACGTGGTTTTCTTACATATTGTTTCGAGAGAAAACTATACCGTGCGTTCCCTTTTGAGGCTACACACTTAGACATACAGGCAACACCAAAGCTTTTTGAGTTACAACGTGTTTTTATGAAAAACAAGATAATTTCGCACGATGCGAGATTTCCTTAAAACGTGGTGTTCTGACAACTTTTGAGGAAAGAAAATTCTCCTGTGGGTTCTCTTTTGAGGCTACACGTTTAGACGTGCACGCAATACCGAATCATTTCGAGTTACCATGTGTTGTTCAGGAGATACAAGCTAATTTTGTACGATGCGTTATTTCTTCTTGTAAAGTGTTTCCAATAAGTATGTATTTTCTTTAGTGTGCAATACTGTATTTCCTAATAACGTGGTATTCTTACATATTCTTTTGACAGAAAACTCTCCTGTGCCTTCTCTTTTGAGGCTACACGCTTAGACATACACGCAACACCAAAGATTTTCGAGTGACACCGTGATGTTTAGGAAAAACAAGATAATTTCGCACGATGTGGGATTTCCTTAAAACATGGTTTTCTGACAAACTTTGACGAAAGAAAATTTTCCTGTGGGTTCTCTTTTGAGGCTGCACATTTAGACGTACACACCACACCAAATCTTTTCGAGTTACAACGTGCTGTTTAGGAGTTACAAGCTAATTTTTTATGATGCATTATTTCTTCTCGTAAAGTTTAAGTGTTTCCAATATGTACATATTTGTGTTTACTCTGCAACATTGTATTTCCTCATAACGTGGTATTCTTACATGTTCTTTCGAGAGAAAACTGTCCTGTGCGTTCTCTTTTGAGGCTACACGCTTAGACATACACGCAACACCAAAGCTATTCGAGTTACAACGTGTTGTTTAGGAAAAACAAGATAATTTCGCACGATGTGGGATTTTCTAAAATCGTGGTTTTCTGAAAAAAATTTGACCAAAGAAAATACTCCTGTGGGTTCTCTTTTGAGGCTACACGTTTAGATGTACACGTCACACCAAATCTTTTCGAGTTATAACGTGTAGTTTAGGAGATACATGCTAATTTTGTACGATGCATTATTTCTTCTCGTAAAGTGTTTCCAATACGTACGTATTTGTCTTTACTCTGCAACACTGTATTTCCTTATAACGTGGTATTCTTGCATATTCTTTCGAGAGAAAATTCTCCTGTGCCTTCTCATTTGAGGCTACATGCTTAGACATACACGCAAAACCAAATCTTTTTGATTTACACGTGTTGATTAGGAAAACACTATAATTTCGCATGATGCGGGCTTTCCTTAAAACGTGGTTTTCTTACAAATTTTGACGAAAGAAAATTCTCCTGTGGGTTCTCTTTTGAGGCTACACGTTTAGACGTACACACCACACCAAATCTTTTCGAGTTACAACGTGCTGTTTAGGAGTTACAAGCTAATTTTTTATGATGCATTATTTCTTCTCGTAAAGTTTAAGTGTTTCCAGTATGTACATATTTGTCTTTACTCTGCAACATTGTATTTCCTCATAACGTGGTATTCTTACATATTCTTTCGAGAGAAAACTGTCCTGTGCGTTCTCTTTTGAGGCTACACGCTCAGACATACACGCAACACCAAAGCTATTCGAGTTACAACGTGTTGTTTAGGAAAAACAAGATAATTTCGCACGATGTGGGATTTTCTAAAATAGTGGTTTTCTGAAAAAAAATTGACCAAAGAAAATACTCCTGTGGGTTCTCTTTTGAGGCTACACGTTTAGATGTACACGTCACACCAAATCTTTTCGAGTTATAACGTGTAGTTTAGGAGATACATGCTAATTTTGTACGATGCATTATTTCTTCTCGTAAAGTGTTTCCAATACGTACGTATTTGTCTTTACTCTGCAACACTGTATTTCCTTATAACGTGGTATTCTTGCATATTCTTTCGAGAGAAAATTCTCCTGTGCCTTCTCATTTGAGGCTACATGCTTAGACATACACGCAAAACCAAATCTTTTTGATTTACACGTGTTGATTAGGAAAAACACTATAATTTCGCATGATGCGGGCTTTCCTTAAAACGTGGTTTTCTTACAAATTTTGACGAAAGAAAATTCTCCTGTGGGTTCTCTTTTGAGGCTACACGTTTAGACGTACACGCCACACCAAATCATTTCGAGTTAAAACGTGTTGTTTAGGAGATACAAGCTTGTACGAAGCGTTATTTCTTCTCGTAAAGTGTCTCCAATACGAACGTATTTGTCTTTACTCTGCAACAATGTATTTCCTTATAACGTGGTATTCTTACATATTCTTTATAGAGAAAACTCTCCTGTGCCTTCTCTTTTGAGGCTACACGCTTAGACATACATGCAACACCAAAGCTATTCGAGTTACGACGTTTTGTTTGGGAAAACCAAGATAATTTCGCAGGATGCGGGATTTCCTTAAAACGTGGTTTTCTGAAAAATTTTGACGAACGAAAATTCTCCTGTGGGATCTCTTTTGAGGCTACACGATTAGACGCACACACCACACCAAATATTTTCGAGTTACAACGTGTTGTTTAGGAGATACAAGCTAATTTTTTACGATGCTTTATTTCTTCTCGTAAAGTGTTTCCAATACATACGTATTTGTCTTTACTCTGCAACACTGTATTTCCTTATAACGTGGTATTCTTACATATTCTTTCGAGAGAAAACTCTCCTGTGCGTTCTCTTTTGAAGGCTACATGCTTAGACATACATGCAACACCAAAGCACACGAGTTACAACGTGTTGTTTAGGAAAAACAAGATAATTTCGCACGATGCGGGATTTCCTAAAATCGTGGTTTTCTGAAAAAATTTTGACGAAAGAAAATACTCCTGTGGGTTCTCTTTTGAGGCTACACGTTTAGATGTACACACCACACCAAATCTTTTCGAGTTATAACGTGTAGTTTAGGAGATACAAGCTAATTGTTTACGATGCATTATTTCTTCTTGTAAAGTGTTTCCAATATGTACGTATTTGTCTTTACTCTGCAACACTGTATTTCTTTTTAACGTGGTATTCTTACATTTTCTTTAAGGGAAAACTCTCTTCCTATGCCTTCTCTTTTGAGGCTACATGCTTAGACATACTCGCAACACCAAAGCTTTTCGAGTTACGACCGGTTGTTTAGGAAAAACAAGATAATTTCGCATGATGCGGGATTTCCTTAAAATGTGGTTTACTGACCAATTTTGACGAAAGAAAATTCTCCTGTGGCTTCTCTTTTGAGGCTACACGTATAGACATATAGGCCATACCAAATCTTTTCGAGTTACAACGTGTTGTTTAGGAGATACAAGCTAATTTTGTACGATGCGTTATTTCTTCTCTTAAAGTGTTTCCAATACGTACGTATTTGTCTTTACTCTGCAACACTGTATTTCCTTATAACGTGGTATTCTTACATATTCTTTCGAGAGAAAACTCTCCTGTGAGTTCTCTTTTGAGGCTACAAGCTTAGACATACAGGCAACACCAAAGATTTTCCAGTTACAACCAGTTGTTTAGGAAAAACAAGATAATTTTGCACGATGCGAGATTTCTTTAAAACGTGGTTTCTGACAAAATTTGATGAAAGAAAATTCTCCTGTGGGTTCTCTTTTGAGGCTACACGTTTAGACGTACACGTCACACCAAATCTTTTCGAGTTACAACGTGTTGTTTAGGAGATACAAGCTAATTTTGCACGATGCGTTATTTCTTCTCGTAAAGTGTTTCCAATATGTACTTATTTGTCTTTACTCTGCAAAATTGTATTTCCTTATAACATGGTATACTTACCTATTCTTTTGAGAGAAAACTCTCCTGTGCCTTCTCTTTTGAGGCTCCATGCTTGCACATACACGCAACACCAAAGCTTTTCGAGTTACAACATGTTGTTTAGGAAAAACAAGATGATTTTGCACGATGCGGGATTTCCTTAAAACGTGGTTTTCTGAAAAATTTTGACGAAAGAAAATTCTCCTGTGGGTTCTCTTTTGAGGCTACACGTTTAGACGTACATGCCATACCAAATCTTTTCGAGTTACAACGTGTTGTTTAGGAGATACAAGTTAATTTTTTACGTTGCGTTAATTCTTTTCGTAAAGTGTTTCCCATACGTACATATTTGTCTTTATTCTGCAACATTGTATTTCCTTATAAGGTGGAATTCATGCATATTCTTTCGAGAGAAAAGTATCCTGTGCGTTCCCTTTTGAGGCTACACACTTAGACATACAGGCAACACCAAAGCTTTTCGAGTTACAACGTGTTGTTTATGAAAAACAAGATAATTTCGCAAGATGCGGGATTTCCTTAAAACGTGGTTTTAGGAAAAATTTTGACGAAAGAAAATTCTCCTGTGGGTTCTCTTTTGAGGCTACCTGTATAGACGTACACGCCACACCAAATCCTTTCGAGTTACCACGTGTTGTTTAGGAGATACAAGCTAATTTTGTACGATGCGTTATTTTTTCTCGTAAAGTGTTTCCCTTATGTACATATTTGTCTTTACTCTGCAACACTGTTTTTCCTTATGACATTGTATTCTTACATGTTCTTTGAGAGAAAACTCTCCTGTGCATTCTCTTTATAGACTACATGCTCAGACATTCACACAACACCAAAGCTTTTCGAGTTACAACGTGTTGTTAAGGAAAAACAAGATAAATTTGCACGATGTGGGATTTCCTTAAAACGTGGTTTTTTGACAAATTTTGACGAAAGAAAGTTCTCCTGTAGGTTCTCTTTTGAGGCTACACGTGTAGAGGTATGAGCCACACCAAATATTTTTGAGTTACAACGTGTTGATTAGGAGATACAAGCAAATATTGTATGATGCGTTATTTCTTCTCGTAAAGTGTTTCCAATATGTACTTATTTGTCTTTACTCTGCAACACTGTATTTCCTTATAACGTGGTATTCTTACATATTCTTTCGAGGGAAAACTCTCCTGTACATTCTCTTTTGAGGCTAGAAGCTTAGACAAACACGCAACTCCAAAGCTTTTCGAGTTACCACGTGTTGTTTAGGAAAAAGAAGGAAATTTTGCACGATGCGAGATTTCCATAAAACGTGGTTTTCTGAAAAATTTTGACGAAAGAAAATTCTCCTGTGGGTTCTATTTTGATGCTACACGTTTAGACACACACGCCACACCAAATCTTTTCGGGTTATAACGTGTTGTTTAGGAGATACAAGCTAATTTTGTACGATAAGTTATTTCTTCTCTTAAAGATTTCCAATAAGTACGTAGTTGTCTTTACTCTGCAACACGGTATTTCCTTATAACGTGGTATTCTTACATATTCTTTCGAGAGAAAACTCTCCTGTGCGTTCTCTTTTGAGGCTACAAGCTTAGAAATACACGCAACACCAAAGCTTTTCGAGTTACAACGTGTTGTTTAGGAAAAACAAGATAATTTCGCACGATGCGAGATTTCCTTAAAATGTGGTTTTCTGACAAATATTGACGAAAGAAAATTCTCCTATGGGTTTTCTTTTGAGGCTACACGTTTAGTCATACATGCCACACCAAGTCTTTTCGAGTTACAACGTGTTGTTGAGGAGATACAAGCTATTTTTTGTGATGTGTTATTTTTTCTCATAATGTTAAAGTGTTTCCAATATGTACGTATTTGTCTTTACTCTGCAACACTGTATTTCCTTATAACGTGGTATTCTTACATATTCTTTCTAGAGAAAACTCTCCATTGCCTTCTCTTTTGAGGCTACACGCTAAGACTTACACGCAACACCAAAGCTTTTCGAGTTACAACATGTTGTTTAGGAAAAACAAGATAATTTCACACGATGAGGGATTTCCTTAAAACGTGGTTTTCTGACATATTTTGATGAAAGAAAATTCTCCTGTGGGTTCTCTTTTGAGGCTACACGTTTAGGTGTACACGCCACACCAAATCTTTTCAAGTTACAACGTGCTGTTTAGGAGATACAAGCTAATTTTGTACGATGCATTATTTCTTCTCATAAAGTTTAAGTGTTTCTAATAAGTGCGTATTTGTCTTTACTCTGCAACACTGTATTTCCTTATAACGTGGTATTCTTACATATTCTTTCGAGAGAAAACTCTCCTGTGCCTTCTCTTTTGAGGCTACATGCCTAGACATACACGCAACACCAAAGCTTTTCGAGTTACGATGTGTTGTTTAGGAAAAACAAGATAATTTCGCACAATGCGGGATTTCCTTAAAACACGTTTTTCTGGCAAATTTTGACGAAAAAGAATTCTCCTGTGGGTTCTCTTTTAAGCCTACATGTTTAGTTGTAAACGCCAGACCAAATCTTTTCCATTTACAACGTGTTGTTTAGGAGATATAAGCTAATTTTAAATGATGCGTTATTACTTCTCGTAAAGTTTAAGTGTTTCTAATTAGTAGGTATTTGTCTTTACTCTGCCACACTGTATTTCCTTATAACGTGGTATTCTTACATATTGTTTTGAGTGAAAACTCTCCTGTGCCTTCTCTTTTGAGGCTACACGCTTAGACATACACGCAACACCAAAGCTTTTCGAGTTAAGATGTGTTGTTTAGGAAAAACAAGATAATTTTGCACGATGCGTGATTTCCTTATAACATGGTTTTCTGACAAATTTTGATGAAAGAAAATTCTCCTGTGGTTTCTCTTTTGAGGCTACACGTTTAGAATTACACGACACACCAAATCTTTTTAAGTTACAACGTGCTGTTTAGGAGATACAAGCTAAATTTCTATGATAAGTTATTTCTTCTCATAAAGTTTAAGTGTTTCCAATAAGTAAGTATTTGTCTTTACTCTGCAACACTGTATTTCCTTATAACGTGGTATTCTTACATATTCTTTTGAGAGAAAACTCTCCTGTGGCTTCTCTTTTGAGGCTACACGCTTAGACATACACGCAACACCAAATCTTTTCGAGTTACAACGTGTTGATTAGGAAAAACAAGATAATTTCGCACGATGCGAGATTTCCTTAAAACGTGGATTTCTGACAAATTTTGAAGAAAGAAAATTCTCCTGTGGGTTCTCTTTTGAGGCTACACGTTTAGACGTACACGCCACACCAAATCATTTCGAGTTAAAACGTGTTGTTTAGGAGATACAAGCTTGTACGAAGCATTATTTCTTCTCCTAAAATGTTTCCAAAACGTACATATTTGTCTTTCCTCTGCAACACTGTCTTTCCTTATAACGTGGTATTGTTACATATTCTTTCGAGAGAATACTCTCCTGTGCCTTCTCTTTTGAGGCTACACGATTAGATATACAAGCAACGCCAAAGCTTTTCGAGTTATGATGTTTTGTTTAGGAAAAACAAGATAATTTCGCACGATGCGGGATTTCCTTAAAATGTGGTTTTCTGATAAATTTTGACGAAAGAAAATTCTCCTGTGGGTTCTCTTTTGATGCTACACGTTTAGACGCACACGCCACACCAAATATTTTCGAGTTACAATGTGTTGTTTAGGAGATACAAGCTAATTTTTTATGATGCGTTATTTCTTCTCCTAAAGTGTTTCCAATACGTATGTACTTGTCTTTACTCTGCAACACTGTAGTTCCTATTTACGTGGTATTCTTACATATTCTTTTGAGAGAAAACTCTCCGTTGCCTTCTCTTTTGAGGCTACACGCTAAGACTTACACGAAACACCAAAGCTTTTCGAGTTACAACGTGTTGTTTAGGAATAGCCAGATAATTTCGCATGATGCGGGATTTCCTTAAACCGTGGTTCTCTGACAAATTTTGACGCAAGAAAATTCTCCTGTGGGTTCTCTTTTGAGGCTACACGTTTAGAAGTACACGCCACACCAAATCATTTCTAGTAACAACGTGCTGTTAAGAGATACAAGCTAATTTTGCACGACGCATTATTTCTTCTCGTAAAGTTTAAGTGTTTCCAATATGTATGGATTTGTCTTTATTCTGCAACACTGTATTTCCTTATAACGTGGTATTGTTACATATTGTTTCCAGAGAAAACTCTCCTGTGCCTTCTCTTTTGAGGCTACACGCATAGACATACACGCAACACCAAAGCTTTTCGAGTTACAACGTGTTGTTTAGGAAAAACAAGATTTTTCGCACGATGCGTGATTTCCTTAAAACTTGGTTTTGTGACAAATTTTGATGAAAGAAAATTTTCCTGTGGGTACTCTTTTGAGGCTACACCTTTAGACGTACACGCCACACCAAATGTTTTCGAGTTACAATGTGTTGTTTAGGAGATACAAGCTAATTTTTTTACTATGCGTTATTTCTCCTCGTAAAGTGTTTCCAATAAGTACATATTTGTCTTTACTCTGCAACACTGTATTTCCTTATATTGTGGTATTCTTACATATTCTTTCGAGAGAAAACTCTCCAGTGCATTCTCTTTTGAGGCTACATGCTTAGACATACACGAAACACCAAAGCTTTTTTAGTAACGACGTGTTGATTAGGAAAAACAAGATAATTTCGCACGATGCGGGATTTCCTTAAAACGTGGTTTTCTGAAAAATTTTGACGAAAGAAAATTCTCCTGGGGGTTCTCTTTTAAGGCTACACATTTAGACGTACATGCCACACCAAATCTTTTCGAGTTACAACGTGCTGTTTAGGAGATACAAGCTAATTTTGTATGATAAGTTATTTCTTCTCGTAAAGTTTAAGTGTTTCCAATAGGTACGTATTTGTCTTTAGTCTGCAACACTGTATTTCTTTATAACGTGGTATTCTTACCTATTCTTTTGAGAGAAAACTCTCCTGTGCCTTCTCTTTTGAGGGTACACGCTTAGACAAACACGCAACATCAAAGCTTTTCGAGTTACGATGTGTTGTTTTGGAAACACAAGATAATTTCGCACGATGCGGGATTTCCTTAAAAAATTGTTTTCTGACAAATTTTGACGAAAGAAAATTCTTCTGTGGGTTCTCTTTTGAGGCTACACGTTTAGACGTACATGCCATGCCAAATCATTTCGAGTTACAACGTGTTGTTTAGGAGATACAAGCTAATTTTGTTTGATGCGTTATTTTTTCTCGTAAAGTGTTTCCAATACGTACATATTTTTCTTGACTCTGCAACACTGTATTTCCTAATAACGTGGTATGCTTACATATTCTTTCGAGAGAAAACACTCCTGTGCGTTCTCTTTTGAGGCTACACGCTTAGACATACACTAAACACCAAAGCTTTTCGAGTTACAACGTGTTCTTTAGGAAAAACAAGATAATTTCGCACGATGCTGGATTTCCTTAAAACGTGGTTTTCTGAAAAAATTTTGACGAAAGAAAATTCTCCTGTGGGTTCTCTTTTCAGGCTATATGTTTAGACATACACGCCATACGAAATCTTTTCGAGTTACAACGTGTAATTTAGGAGATACAACGTAATTTTGTACGATGCGTTATTTCTTCTTTTAAAGTGTTTCGAATACGTACGTATTTGTCTTTACGCTGCAACACTGTATTTCCATATAACGTGATATTCTTACGTATTCTTTCGAGAGAAAACTCTCCTGTGCCTTCTCTTTTGAGGATACACGCTTAGACATACATGCAACACCAAAGCTTTTCGAGTTACAAAGTGTTCTTTAGGAAAAACAAGATAATTTCGCACAATGCGGGATTTCCTTAAAACGTGGTTTTCTGACCAATTTTGACTAAAGAATATTCTCCTGTGGGTTCTCCTTTGAGGCTACACGTTTAGACATACAAGCCACATCAAATCTTTCTGAGTTACAATGTGTTGTTTAGGAGATACAAGCTAATTTTGTATGATGCGTTATTTCTTCTTGTAAAGTGTTTCCAATACGTATGTATTTGCTTTACTCTGCAACACTGTCCTTCCTTATAACGTGGTATTCTTACATATTCTTTCGAGAGAAAACTCTCCTGTGCGTTCTCTTTGGGGATACAAGCTTAGACATACATGCAACACCAAAGCTTTTCGAGTGACAACGTGTTGTTTACGAAAAACAAGATAATTTAGCACGATGCGGGATTTCCTTAAAACGTGGTTTTCTGAAAAAAAATTTGACGAAAGAAAACTCTTCCTGTGGGTTCTCTTTTGAGGCTACACGTTTAGATGTACACGCCACACCAAATCTTTTCGAGTTACAACGTGTACCTTAGGAGAAACAAGCTAATTTTGTATGATGCGTTATTTCTTCTTGTAAAGTGTTTCCAATAATTACGTATTTGTCTTTACTCTGCAACACTGTATTTCCTTATAACTTGGTATTCTTACATATTCTTTCAAGAGAAAACTCTCCTGTGCCTTCTCTTTTGAGGCTTCGCGCTTAGACATTCATGCAACAGCAAAGCTTTTCGAGTTACAACGTGTTCTTTAGGAAAACCAAGATAATTTCGCACGACGCGGGATTTCCTTAAAACGTGGTTTTCTGACTAATTTTGACTAAAGAATATTATCCTGTGGGTTCTCCTTTGAGGCCACACGTTTAGACGTACAAGCCACATCAAATCTTTCCGAGTTACAACGTATTGTTTAGGAGATACAAGCTAATTTTGTATGATGCGTTATTTCTTCTTGTACAGTGTTTCCAATACGTATGTATTTGCTTTACTCTGCAACACTGTAATTACTTATAACGTGGTATTCTTACATATTATTTCGAGAGAAAACTCTCCTGTGCCTTCTCTTTTGAGGCTATACGCTTAGACATACACGCAACACCAAAGCTTTTCGAGTGACAACGTGTTGTTTAGGAAAAACAAGGTAATTTCCAACGATGCGGGATTTCCTTAAAACATGGTTTTCAGACAAATTTTGACAAAAGAAAATTCTCCTGTGTGGTTCTCTTTTGAGGCTACACGTTTAGAAGTACACGCCACACCAAATCTTTTCGAGTTACAACGTGCTGTTAGGAGATACAAGCTAATTTTGTATGATGCATTATTTCTTCTCATAAAGTTTAAGTATTTCCAATATGTATGTATTTGTCTTTACTCTGCAACACTGTATTTCCTTATAACGTGGTATTCTTACATATTCTTTGGAGAGAAAACTCTCCTGTGCATTCCCTTTTGTGGCTACATGCTTAGACATACATGCAACACCAAAGCTTTTCGAGTTACAACGTGTTGTTTAGGAAAAACAAGATAATTTCGCACGATGCGGGATTTCCTTAAAACGTGGTTTTCTGAAAAAATTTTGATGAAAGAAAATACTCCTGTGGGTTCTCTTTTGAGGCTACACGTTTATACGTACACCCCACACCAAATCTTTTCGAGTTATAACGTGTAGTTTAGGAGATACAAGCTAATTTTGTACGATGCATTATTTCTTCTTCTAAAGTGTTTGCAATACATAGGTATTTGTCTTTACTCTGCAACACTGTATTTCCTTATAACGTGGTATTCTTACATATTCTTTAGAGAGAAAACTCTCCTGTGCCTTCTCTTTTGAGGCTACACGCTTAGACATACACGCAACACCAAAGCTTTTCGAGTTACGACTTGTTGTTTAGGAAAAACAAGATAATTTCGCTAGATGTGGGATTTCCTTAAAACGTGGTTTACTGACCAATTTTGACGAAAGAAAATTCTCCTGTGTGGTTCTCTTTTGAGGCTACACGTTTAGAAGTACACGCCACACCAAATCTTTTCGAGTTACAACGTGCTGTTAGGAGATACAAGCTAATTTTGTATGATGCATTATTTCTTCTCATAAAGTTTAAGTGTTTCCAATATATATGTATTTGTCTTTACTCTGCAACACTGTATTTCCTTATAACGTGGTATTCTTACATATTCTTTGGAGAGAAAACTCTCCTGTGCATTTCCTTTTGTGGCTACATGCTTAGACATACATGCAACACCAAAGCTTTTGGAGTTACAACGTGTTGTTTAGGAAAAACAAGATAATTTCGCACGATGCGGGATTTCCTTAAAACGTGGTTTTCTGACAAATTTTGACCTAAGAATATTCTCCTGTGGGTTCTTTTTTGAGGCTACACTTTTAGACGTACAAGCCACATCAAATCTTTCCGAGTTACAACGTGTTGTTTAGGAGGTACAAGCTAATTTTGTACGATGCATTATTTCTTCTCGTAAAGTTTAAGTGTTTCCAATATGTACGTATTTGTCTTTTCTCTGCAACACTGTATATCCTTATAAGGTGGTATTCTTACATATTCGTTCGAGAGAAAACTCTCCTGTGCCTTCTCCTTTGAGGCTACATGATTAGACATACACACAAAACCAAAGCTTTTCGAGTTACGAAGTGTTGTTTAGGAAAACAAGATAATTTCGCACGATGCAGTATTTCCTTAAAATGTGGTTTTCTAACAAATTTTGACGAAAGAAAATTCTCCTGTGGGTTCTCTTTTGAGGCTACACGTTTAGACGTACACGCCACACCAAATCATTTTGAGTTAAAACGTGTTGTTTAGGAGATACAAGCTTGTACGAAGCATTATTTCTTCTCGTAAAATGTTTCCAATATATACGTATTTGTCTTTAATCTGCAACTCTGTATTTCCTTATAACATGGTATTCTTACATATTCTTTCGAGAGAAAACTCTCCTGTGCCTTCTCTTTTGAGGCTACACGCTTAGACATACACGCAACACCAAAGATTTTCGAGTCAGGACGTTTTGTTTAGGAAAAAATAGATAATTTCGCACAATGCCGGATTTCCTTAAAATGTGGTTGTCTGAAAAATTTTGACGAAAGAAAATTCTACTGTGGGTTCTCTTTTGAGGCTACACGTTTAGACGCACATGCCACACCAAATCTTTTCGAGTTACAACGTGTTGTTTAGGAGATACAAGCTAATTTTGTACGATAAGTTATTTCGTCTCGTAAAGTTTAAGTGTTTCCAATATGTTCGTATTTGTCCATACTCTGCAACACTGTATTTCCTTATAACGTGGTATTCTTACATATCCTTTCGAGAGAAAACTCTCCTGTGCCTTCTCTTTTGATGCTACACGCTTAGAAATACACGCAACACCAAAGCTTTTCAAGTTACAACGTGTTGTTTAGGAAAAACAAGATAATTTCGCACGATGCGGGATTTCCTTAAAATGTGGTTTTCTGACAAATATTGACGAAAGAAAATTCTCCTATGGGTTCTCTTTTGAGGCTACACGTTTTGTCATATATGCCGCACCAAATCCTTTCGAGTTACAACGTGTTGTTTAGGAGATACAAGCTATTTTTTACGATGTGTTATTATTTCTCATAAAGTTTAAGTTTTTCCATTACGTACTTATTTGTCTTTACTCTGCAACACTTTATTTCCTTATAACGTGGTATTCTTACATATTCTTTCGAGAGAAAACTCTCCATTGCCGTCTCTTTTGAGGCTACACGCTAAGACTTACACGCAACACCAAAGCTTTTCGAGTTACAACGTGTTGTTTAGGAAAAACAAGATAATTACACACGATGCGGGATTTCCTTAAAACGTGGTTTTCTGACAAATTTTGAGGAAAGAAAATTCTCTTGTGGGTTCTCTTTTGAGTCTACACTTTTAGATATACACGCCACACCAAATCTTTTCAAGTTACAACGTGCTGTTTAGGAGATACAAGCTAATTTTGTATGATGCATCATTTCTTCTCGTAAAGTTTAAGTGTTTCCAATAAGTGCTTATTTGTCTTTACTCTGCAACACTGTATTTCCTTATAACGTGGTATTCTTACATATTCTTTCGAGAGAAAACTCTCCATTGCCGTCTCTTTTGAGGCTACACGCCTAGACATACACGCAACACCAAAGCTTTCGAGTTACGATGTGTTGTTTAGAAAAAACAACATATTTTCGAACGATGCGGGATTTCCTTAAAACATGGTTTTCTGACAAATTTTGACGAAGAAAATTCTCCTGTGGGTTCTCTTTTAAGGCTACATGTTTAATTGTAAACGCCACACCAAATCGTTTCGAGTTACAACGTGTTGTTTAGGTGATATAAGCTAATTTTGTATGATGCTTTATTTCTTCTCTAATGTTTAAGTGTTTCCAATACGTACGTAATTGTCTTTACTCTGCAACACTGTATTTCCTTATAACGTGGTATTCTTACATATTGTTTCGAGAGAAAACTCTCCTGTGCCTTCTCTTTTGAGGCTACATGCTTAGACATACACGCAACACCAAAGCTTTATGCGTTAAGATGAGTTGTTTAGGAAAAAGATAATTTTGCAAGATGCAGGATTTCCTTAAAACATGGTTTTCTGACAAATTTTGACAAAGAAAATTCTCCTGTGGGTTCTCTTTTGAGGCTACACGTTTAGACTTACACGCCACACCAAGTCTTTTCGAGTTACAACGTGTTGTTTAGGAGATACAAGCTAATTTTTTACGATAAGTTATTTCTTCTCGTAAAGTTTAAGTGTTTCCAATACATATGTATTTGTCTTTATCTGCAACACTGTATTTCCTTATAACGTGGTATTCTTACATATTCTTTCGAGAGAAAACTCTCCTGTGCCTTCTCTTTTGAGGCTACACGGTTAGACATACACGCAACACCAAAGCTTTTCGAATTACAACGTGTTGTTTAGGCAAAACAAGATAATTTGTCACGATGCAGGATTTCCTTAAAACGTGGTTTTCTGACAAATTTTGACGAAGAAAATTCTCCTGTGGGTTCTCTTTTAAGGCTACATGTTTAATTGTAAACGCCACACCAAATCGTTTCGAGTTACAACGTGTTGTTTAGGTGATATAAGCTAATTTTGTATGATGCTTTATTTCTTCTCTAATGTTTAAGTGTTTCCAATACGTACGTAATTGTCTTTACTCTGCAACACTGTATTTCCTTATAACGTGGTATTCTTACATATTGTTTCGAGAGAAAACTCTCCTGTGCCTTCTCTTTTGAGGCTACATGCTTAGACATACACGCAACACCAAAGCTTTATGCGTTAAGATGAGTTGTTTAGGAAAAACATAATTTTGCAAGATGCAGGATTTCCTTAAAACATGGTTTTCTGACAAATTTTGACAAAGAAAATTCTCCTGTGGGTTCTCTTTTGAGGCTACACGTTTAGACTTACACGCCACACCAAGTCTTTTCGAGTTACAACGTGTTGTTTAGGAGATACAAGCTAATTTTTTACGATAAGTTATTTCTTCTCGTAAAGTTTAAGTGTTTCCAATACGTATGTATTTGTCTTTATCTGCAACACTGTATTTCCTTATAACGTGGTATTCTTACATATTCTTTCGAGAGAAAACTCTCCTGTGCCTTCTCTTTTGAGGCTACACGGTTAGACATACACGCAACACCAAAGCTTTTCGAATTACAACGTGTTGTTTAGGCAAAACAAGATAATTTGTCACGATGCAGGATTTCCTTAAAACGTGGTTTTCTGACAAATTTTGACGAATGAAAATTCTCCTGTGGGTTCTCTTTTGAGGCTACATGTTTAGACATACACGCCATACCAAATATTTTCGAGTTACAACGTGTTGTTTAGGAGATACAAGCTAATTTTGTACGATGCGTTATTTCTACTCCTAAAGTTTCTCCAATGCATACATATTTGTCTTTACTCTGCAAAACTGTATTTCTTTATAACGTGGTATTCTTACATATTCTTTGAGAGAAAACTCTCCTGTGCCTTCTCTTTTGAGGCTACACGCTTAGACATACACACAACACCAAAGCTTTTCGAGTTACAACATGTTGATTAGGAAAAACAAGATAATTTCGCATGATGCGGGATTACCTTAAAACATGGTTTTCTGACAAATTTTGACGAAAGAAAATTATCCCGTGGGTTCTCTTTTGAGGCTACACGTTTAGACGTACACGCCCCACCAAATCTTTTCGAGTTACAACGTGTTGTTTAGGAGATACAAGCTAATTTTTACGATGCGTTATTTCTTCTCGGAACGTGTTTCCAATAAGTATGTATTTGTCTTTACTCTGCAACATTCGATTTCCTTATAACGTGGTATTCTTACATATATTTTTGAGACAAAACTCTCCTGTGCGTTCTCCTTTGAGGCTACATGCTAAGACATACTCACAACACCAATGCTTTTCATGTTACAACATGTTGTTTAGGAAAAATAAGATAATTTCGCACGATATGGGATTTCCTTAAAACGTGGTTTTCTGACAAATTTTGACGAAAGAAAATTCTCCTGTAGGTTCTCTTTTGAGGCTACACGTTTAGATGTACACGCCACACCAAGTCTTTTCGAGTTACAATGTGTTGTTTAGGAGATACAAGCTAATTTTTTAAGATGCGTTATTTCTTCTCATAAACTTTAAGTGTTTCCAATAGGTACGTATTTGTCTTTATTCTGCAAAACTGTATTTCCTTATAACGTGGTATTCTTACATATTCTTTCGAGACAAAACTCTCCTGTGCCTTCTCTTTTGAGGCTACACGCTTAGACATACACGCAACACCAAAGCTTTTGAGTTACAACATGTTGTTTAGGAAAAACAAGATAATTTCGCACGATGCGGGATTTCCTTAAAACTTGGTTTTCTGACAAATTTTGATGAAAGAAAATTCTCCTGTGGGTTCTCTTTTGAGGCTACATGTTTAGACATACACGCCACACCAAATCTTTTCGAGTTACAATGTGCTGTTTATGAAATACAAGCTAATTTTTTACGATGCATTTTTTATTCTCGTAAATTTTAAGTGTTTCCAATAGGTACGTATTTGTCTTTACTCTGCAACACTATATTTCCTTATAACGTGGTATTCCTACATATTCTTTCGAGAGAAAACTCTCCTGTGCCTTTTCTTTTGAGGCTACGCGCTTAGACATACACGCAAAACCAAAGCATTTTGTGTTACAACGTGTTGATTAGGAAAAACAAGATAAATTCGCACGATGCCGGATTTCCTTAAAACGTGGTTTTCTGACAAATTTTGACGAAAGAAAATTCTCCTGTGGGTTCTCTTTTGAGGCTACACGTTTAGACGTACAAGCCACTCCAAATCTTTTCGAGTTACAACGTGTTGTTTAGGAGATACAAACTAATTTTGAACGAGGCGTTAATTCTTCTCGTAAAATGTTTCCAAAATGTACGTATTTGTCTTTACTTTGCAACACTGTATTTCCTTATAACGTGGTATTCTTACATATTCTTTTGAGAGAAAACTCTCCTTTGCCTTCTCTTTTGAGGCTACAATCTTAGACATACACGCAACACCAAAGCTTTTCGAGTTACAACGTGTTCTTTAGGAAAAACAAGATAATTTCACACGATGCGGGATTTCCTTAAACGTGGTTTTCTGACAAATTTTGACGAAAGAAAATTCTCCTGTGGGTTCTCCTTTGAGGCTACACGTTTAGATGTACACGCCAAACCAAATCTTTTCGAGTTACAAAGTGCTGTTTAAGAGATACAACCTAATTTTGTACGATGTGTTATTTCTTCTTGTAAAGTGTTTCCACTATGTATGTATTTGTCTTTACTCTGCCACACTGTATTTCCTTATAATGTGGTATTCTTATGTATTCTTTCGAGAGAATACTCTCCTGTGCCTCTTCTTTTTTGATGCTACTCGCTTAGACATACACGCAACAACAAAGCTTTTCGAGTTAAAATTTGTTGTTTAGGAAAAACAAGATAATTTCACACGATGCGTCATTTCCTTAAAACGTGGTTTTCTAAAAAAAATTTGAAGAACGAAAATTCTCCAGTGGGTTCTCATTTGAGGCTACACGTTTAGACGTACACGCCACACCAAATCTTTTCGAGTTACAACGTGTAGTTTAGGAGATACAAGCTAATTTTGTACGATGGGTTATTTCTTCTTGTAAAGTGTTTCCAATATGTACGTATTTGTCTTTACTCTGCAACACAGTATTTCCTTATAACGTGGTATTCTTACATATTCTTTCGAGAAAACTCTCCTGTGCCTTCTCTTTTGAGGCTACATGCTTAGACATACACGCAACACCAAAGCTTTTCGATTTATAACATGTTGTTTAGGAAAAATAAGATAATTTCGCACAATGCGGGATTTCTTTAAAACGTGGTTTCTGACAAATTTTGATGAATGAAAATTTTCCTGTGCGTTCTCTTTGAGGCTACACGTTTAGACGTACACGCCACACCAAATCTTTTCGAGTTACAACGTGCTGTTTAGGAGATACAAACTAATTTTGTACGATGCATTATTTCTTCTCGCATAGTTTAAGTGTTTCCAATATGTATGTATTTGTCTTTTCTCTACAACATTGTATTTCCTTATAACGTGTTATTCTTACATATTCTTTTGAGAGAAAACTCTCCTGTGCCTTCTCTTTTGAGGCTACACTCTTAGACATACACGCAATACGAAAGCTTTTCGAGTTACAACATGTTGTTTAGGAAAAACAAGATAATTTCGCCCGATGCGGGATTTCCTTAAAACGTGGTTTTCTGACAAATATTGACAAAAGAAAATTCTCCTGTGGGCTCTCTTTTGAGGCTACACGTTTAGACATACACGCCACACCAAATCTTTTCGAGTTACAACGTGTTGTTTAGGAGATACAACCTAATTTTGTAAGATGCGTTATTTCTTCTCGTAAAGTGTTTCCAGTACATACGTACTTCTCTTTACTCTGTAACACTGTATTTCCTTATAACGTGGTATTCTTACATATTCTTTTGAGAGAAAACTCTATTGTGCCTTCTCTTTTGAAGCTACACGCTTAGACATACACGCAACACCAAAGCGTTTCGGGTTACAACGTGTTGTTTAGGAAAAACAAGATAATTTCGCGCGAAGCTGGATTTCCTTAAAACGTGGTTTTCAGACAAATTTTGACAAAAGAAAATTCTCCTGTGGGTTCTCTTTTGAAGGCTACACGTTTAGTCGTACATGCCACACGAAATCTTTTTGAGTTACAACGTGTTGTTTAGGAGATATCACCTAATTTTTTAAGATGCGTTATTTCTTCTCTTAAAGTGTTTCCAATACGTAAGTATTTGTCTTTACTCTGCAACACTGTATTTCCTTATAACGTGGTATTCTTACATATTCTTTCGAGAGAAAACTCTCCTGTGCCTTCTCTTTTGAGGCTACACGCTTAGACATACACGCAACACCAAAGATTTTCGAGTTACAATGTGTTGTTTAGGAAAAACAAGATAATTTCGCACAATGCGGGATTTCCTTATAACGTGGTTTTCTGACAAATTTTGACGAAAGAAAATTCTCCTGTGGGTTCTCTTTTGAGGCTACACGTTTAGACGTACACGCCACACCAAATCTTTTCGAGTTACAACGTGTTGTTTATGAGATACAAGCTAATTTTTAACGATGCATTTTTTATTCTCGTAAAGTTTAAGTGTTTCCAATAGGTACGTATTTGTCTTTACTCTGCAACACTGTATTTCCTTATAACGTGGTATTCTTACGTATTCTTTCAAGAGAAAACTCTCCTGTGCCTTCTCTTTTGAGGCTACACGCTTAGACATACACGCAACACCAAAGCTTTTCGAGTTACAACTTGTTGATTAGGAAAAACAAGATAATTTCTCACGATGCGGGATTTCATCAAAACTTTGTTTTGTGACAAATTTTGACGAAAGAAATTTCTCTTGTGTGTTCTCTTTTGAGGCTACACGTTTAGACGTACATGCCACACCAAATATTTTCGAGTACAACGTGTTGTTTAGGAGTTACAAGCTAATTTTGTACGATGCGTTATTTCTTCTCATAAAGTGTTTCCAATATATACATATTTGTCTTTACTCTGCAGCACTGTATTTAATAATAATGTGGTATTCTTACATATTCTTTCGAGAGAAAACTCTCCTGTGTGTTCTCTTTTGAAGCTACACGCTTAAATATACACGCAACACCAAAGCTTTTCGAGTTACAACGTGTTGTTTAGGAGATACAAGCTAATTTTTTACGATGCGTTATTTCTTCTCATAAAGTGTTTCCAACATGTACCTATATGTCTTTACTCTGCAACACTGTATTTCCATATAACGTGGTATTATTACATATTCTTTCGAGAGAAAACTCTCCTGTGACTTCTCTTTTGAGGCTGCACGCTTAGACATAGACAGAACACCAAAGCTTTTCGAGTTACAACGTGTTGTTTAGGAAAAACAAGATAATTTCGCATGTTGCGGGATTTCCTTAAAACGTGGTTTTCTGAAAAAAATTGACGAAAGAAAATTCTCCTGTGGGTTCTCTTTTGAGGCTACACGTTTAGACATACAAGCTACACCAAATCTTTTCAAGTTACAACGTGTAGTTTAAGAGATACAAGCTAATTTTTATGATGCGTTATTTCTTCTTGTAAAGTCTTTCCAATACGTACATGTTTGTCTTTACTCTGCAACACTGTATTTCCTTATAATGTGGTATTCTTACATATTCTTTCGAGAGAAAACTCTCCTGCGCCTTCTGTTTTGAGGCTACACGCTAAGACATACACGCAACACCAAAGCTTTTCGAGATACGATGTGTTGTTTAGGAAAAACAAGATAATTTTGCACGATTTGGGATTTCCTTAAAACGTGGTTTTCTGACAAATTTTGATGAAAGAAAATTCTCCTGTGATTTCTCCTTTGAGGCTACATATTTAAACGTACAGGCCACACCAAATCTTTTCGAGTTACAACGTGTTGTTTAGGAGATGCAAGCTAATTTTGTAAGATGCGTTATTTCTTCTAGTAAAGTGTTTCCAATACGTATTTGTCCTTACTCTGCAATACTGTATATCCTTATAACGTGGTATTGTTACATATTCTTTCAAGAGAAAACTCTCCTGTGCCTTCTCTTTTGAGGCTACATGCTTAGACATACACGCAACACCAAAGCTTTTCGAGTTATAACACTTTGTTTAGGAAAAACAAGATAATTTCGCACGATGCGGGATTTCCTTAAAACGTTGTTTTCTGACAAATTTGGACGACAGAAAATTCTCCTGTTGGTTCTCTTTTGAGGCTACACGTTTAGACGTACATGCCACACCAAATGTTTTCGAGTTACAAAGTGTTGTTTAGGCGATACAAGCTAATTTTGTACGAGGCGTTATTTCTTCTTGTAAAGTGTTTCCAATACGTATGTATTTGTCTTTACTCTGCAACAATGTATTTCCTTATAACGTGGTATTCTTACATATTCTTTCGAGAGCAAACTCTCATGTGCGATCTCTTTTGAGGCTACATGCTTAGATATACTCGCAACAGCAAAGCTTTTCCTGTTAAAACCTGTTGTTTAGGAAAAAAAAAAGTTAATTTCGCACGATGCGGGATTTCCTTAAAACGTGGTTTTCTGACAAATTTTGACGAAAAAAACAAAATTAGCTTGTATCTCCTAAACAACACGTTGTAACTCGAAAAGATTTGGTGTGGCGTGTACGTCTAAACGTGTAGCCTATAAAGAGAACCCACAGGAGAATTTTCTTTCGTCAAAATTGTCAGAAAACCACGTTTTAAGGAAATCCCGCATCCTGCGAAATTATCTTGTTTTTCCTAATCAACACGTTGTAATGCGAAAAGCTTTGGTGTTGCATGTATGTCAAAGCGTGTAGCCTCAAAGGAGAACGCACAGGTGAGTTTTCTATGGAAAGAATATGTAAGAATACCACTTTATTAGGAAACACAGTGTCTCAGAGGAAAGACAAATACGTACTCTATTGGAAACACTTTACGAAAAGAAATAACGTATCATACAAAATTAGCTTGTATCTCCTAAACAGCACGTTGTAACTCGAAAGGATTTGGTGGGGCGTGTACGTGTACACGTGTAGCCTCAAAACAGAACCCACAGGAGAATTTCCTTTCGTCAAAATTTTTCAGAAAACCACGTTTTAAGGAAAGTATCTTTTTTTTTCCTAATCAACATGTTGTAACGCTAAATGCTTTGGTGTTGCGTGTATGACTAAGTTTGTAGCCTCAAAAGAGAATGCACAAGAGAGTTTTCTATCGAAAGAATATGTAAGAATACCACCTTATAAGGAAATACAGTGTTGCAGAGTAAAGACAAAAACGTACGTATTGGAAACACTTTATGAGAAGAAATAACGCATCGTACAAAATTAGCTTGTATCTCCTAAACTACACGTTGTAACTCGAAAAGCTTCGGTGTTGCGTGTATGTCTAAGCATGTAGCCTCAAAATAGAAGGTACAGGAGAGTTTTCTCTCGAAAGAATATGTAAGAATACCACGTTATAAGGAAATACAGTGTTGCAGAGTAAAGACAAATACATACGTATTGGAAACACTTTACGAGAAGAAATAACGCTTCTAACAAAATTAGCTTGTATCTCCTATACAACACGTTGTAACTCGAAAAGATTTGGTGTGTCGTGTACGTCTAAACGTGTAGCCTCAAAAGAGAACCAACAGGAGAATTTTCTTCCGTCAAAGTTTGTCAGAAAACCACGTTTTATGGAAATCCCGCATCGTGAGAAATTATCTTATTTTTCCTAATCAACATGTTGTAACACGAAATGCTTTGGTTTTGCCTGTATGCCTAAGCGTGTACCCTCAAAAGAGAAGGCACAGGAGAGTTTTCTCTCGAAAGAATATGTAAGAATACCACGTTATAAGAAAATACAATGTTGCAGAGTAAAGACAAATACGTACGTATTGGAAACACTTTACGAGAAGAAATAAAGCATCATACAAAATTAGCTTGTATCTCCTAAACAACACGTTGCAACTCGAAAGGTTTTGGTGTGGCGTGTACGTCTAAATGTGTAGCCTCAAAAGAGAACCAACAGCAGAATTTTCTTTCGTCAAACTTTTTCAGAAAACCACGTTTTAAGGATATCCCGCATCGTGCAAAATTATCTTATTTTTCCTTATCAACACGTTGTAACACGAAATGCTTGGGTTTTGCCTGTATGTCTAAGCATGTAGCCTCAAAAGAGAAGGCACAGGAGAGTTTTCTCTCGAAAGAATATGTAAGAATACCACGTTATAAGGAAATACAGTGTTGCAGAGTAAAGACAAATACATACGTATTGGAAACACTTTACGAGAAGAAATAAAGCATCCTACAAAATTAGCTTTTATCTCCTAAACAACAAGTTGTAACTCGAAAAGTTTTGGTGTGGCGTGTACGTCTAAACGTGTAGCCTCAAAAGAGAACCCACAGGAGAATTTTCTCTCGTCAAAATTTTTCAGAAAAGCACGTTTTAAGGAAATCCAGCATCGTGTGAAACGATCCTGTTTTTCCGAAACAGCACGTCGAAACTCGAAAAGCTTTGGTATTGCGTGTATGGGTAAGCGTGTAGCCTCAAAAGAGTAGGCACAGGAGAATTATCTCTCGAAAGAATATGTAAGCATACCACGTTAAAAGGAAATACAGTGTTGCAGAGTAAAGACAAATACGTACTTATTGGAAACACTTTAAGAGAAGAAATAACGCATCCTACAAAATTAGCTTGTATCTCCTAATCAACACGTTGTAACTCGAAAAGATTTGGTGTGGCGTGTACGTCTAAACGTGTAGCCTCAAAAGAGAACCCAAAGGAGAATTTTCTTTCGTCAAAATTTGTCAGAAAACCAAGTTTGGAGGAAATCCCGTATCGTGGGAAATCATCCTGTTTTTCCTAAACAACACGTCGTAACTCGAAAAGCTTTCGTGTTGCGTGTCTGTCTAAGTGTGTAGCCTCAAAAGAGAAGGCACAGGAGAGTTTTCTCTTGAAAGAATATGCAAGAATACTATGTTATAAGGAAATACAGTGTTGCAGAGTAAAGACAAATACGTACTTATTGGAAACACTTTACGAGAAGAAATAACGCATCGCAAAAATTAGATTGTATCTCCTAAACAACACGTTGTAACTCGAAAATATTTGGTGTGACGTGTACTTCTAAACGTGTAGCCTCAAAAGAGAAGCCAAGGAGAATTTTCTTTCGTCAAAATTTGTCAGAAATCCACGTTTTAAGGAAATCCCGCATCGTGCGAAATTATCTTGTTTTTCCTAAACAACATGTTGTAACTCGAAAAGCTTTGGTGTTGCGTGTATGTCTAAGCGTGTAGCCTCAAAATAGAACACTCAGGAGAGTTTTCTCTCGAAAGAATATGTAAGAATACCACCTTATAAGGAAATACAGTGTTGCAGAGTAAAGACAAATACGTACCTATTGGAAACACTTTACGAAGTGAAATAACGCATCTTACAAAATCAGCTTGTATCTCCTAAACAGCACGTTGTAACTCGAAAAGCTTTGGTGTTGCGTGTATGTCTTAACGTGTAGCCTCAAAAGAGAACCCACAGGAGAATTTTCTTTAATCAACATTTTTTCAGAAAACCACATTTTAAGGAAATCCCGCATCGTGCGAAATTATCTTGTTTTTCCAAAACAACACGTTGTAACTCAAAAAGCTTTGGTGTTGCGTGTATGTCTAATCGTGTAGCCTCAAAAGAGAAGGCACAGGAGAGTTTTCTCTTGAAGGAATAAGTAAGAATATCACGTTATAAGGAAATACAGTGTTGCAGAGTAAAGACAAATACACAAGTATTGGAAACACTTTACGAGAAGAAATAATGCATCGTACAAAATTAGCTTGTATCTCCTAAACAACAGGTTGTAACTCGAAATTATTTGATGTGACGTGTACTTCTAAACGTGTAGCCTCAAAAGAGAACCCACAGGAGAATTTTCTTTCATAAAAATTTGTCAGAGAACCACGTTTTAAGGAAATCCCGCATCGTGTTAAATTATCTTGTTTTTCCTAAACAACACGTTGGAACTCGAAAAGCTTTGGTGTTGCGTGTATGTCTAAGTGTGTAGCCTCAAAAGAAAACGTACAGGACAGTTTTCTCTCGAAAGAATATGTAAGAACACCACGTTATAAGGAAACACAGTGTTGCAGAGTAAAGACAAATACGTACGTATTGGAAACACTTTACAAGAAGAAATAACGCATAGTACAAAATTAGGTTGTATCTCCTAAGCAACACGTTGTAACTCGAAAGGATTTGGTGTGGCGTGTACATCTAAACTTGTAGCCTCAAAAGAGAACCCACAGGAGAATTTTCTTTCGTAAAATTTTGTCAGAAAACCACGTTTTAAGGAAATCTCGCTTCGTGCGAAATTATCTTGTTTTTCCTAAACAACATGTTGTAACTAGAAAAGTTTGGTGTTGCGTGTATGTCTAAGCGTGTAGCCTCAAAAGAGAATGCACAGGAGAGTTTTATCTCGAAAGAATATGTACGAATACTACGTTATAAGGAAATACAGTGTTGCAGAGTAAAGACAAATACATATATATTGTAAACACTTTACGAGAAGAAATAACGCATCGTACAAAATTAGCTTGTATCTCCTAAACAACACGTTGTAAGTCGAAAATATTTGGTGTGGCATGTACGTCTAAACGTGTAGCCTCAAAAGAGATCCAACTGGAGAATTTTCTTTCGTCAAAATTTGTCAGAAAACCACGTTTTAAGGAAATCCCGCATCGTGCGAAATTATCTTGTTTTTCCTAATCAACACGTTGTAACGCGAAAAGCTTTGGTGTTTTGTGTATGTGTAAGCATGTAGCCTCAAAAGAGAAGGCACAGAAGAGTTTTCTCTTGAAAGAATATGTAAGAATACCACGTTATAAGGAAATACAGTGTTGCAGAGTAAAGACAAATATGTACTTAATGGAAACACTTTACGAGATGATATAACGCATCGCATAAATTAGATTGTATCTCCTAAACAACATGTTGTAACTCGAAAGGATTTGGTGTGACGTGTACTTCTAAACGTGTAGCCTCAAATGAGAACCCACTGGAGAATTTTCTTTCTTCAAAATTTGTCAGAAAATCACGTTTTAAGGAAATCCCGCATCGTGCGAAATTATCTTGTTTTTCCTAAACAACATGTTGTAACTCGAAAAGCTTTGGTGTTGCGTGTATGTATAAGCGTGTAGCCTCAAAAGAGAACACACAGGAGAGTTTTCTCTCGAAATAATATGTAAGAATACCACCTCATAAGGAAATACAGTGTTGCAGAGTAAAGACAAAAACGTACCTATTGGAAACACTTTATGAAGAGAAATAACGCATCTTACAAAATTAGCTTGTATCTCCCAAACAGCACGTTGTAACTCGAAAAGCTTTGGTGTTGCGTGTATGTCTTAACGTGTCACCTCAAAAGAGAACCCACAGGAGAATTTTCTTTAGTCAACATTTTTTCAGAAAACCACGTTTTAAGGAAATCCCGCATCGTGCGAAATTATCTTGTTTTTCCAAAACAACACGTTGTAACTCAAAAAGCTTTGGTGTTGCGTGTATGTCTAATCATGTAGCCTCAAAAGTGAAGGCACAGGAGAGTTTTCTCTTGAAGGAATAAGTAAGAATACCACGTTATAAGGAAATACAGTGTTGCAGAGTAAAGACAAATACGTAAGTATTGGAAACACCTTACGAGAAGAAATAACGCAGCGTTCAAAATTAGCTTGTATCTCCTAAACACACGTTGTAACTCGAAAATATTTGGTGTGACGTGTACTTCTAAGCGTGTAGCCTCAAAAGAGAACCCAGAGGAGAATTTTCTTTCGTAAAAATTTGTCAGAAAACCACGTTTTAAGGAAATCCCGCATCATGCGAAATTTTCTTGTTTTTCCTAAACAACAGGTTGGAACTCGAAAAGCTTTGGTGTTGCGTGTATGTCTAAGTGTGTAGCCTCAAAGGAAATGCTCAGGACATTTTTCTCTCGAAAGAATATGTAAGAATACCACGTTATAAGGAAATACATTGTTGCAGAGTAAAGACAAATAGGTACGTATTGGAAACAATTTAAAAGTAGAAATAACGCATAGTACAAAATTAGGTTGTATCTCCTAAACAACACGTTGTAACTCGAAAGGATTTGGTGTGGCGTGTACATCTAAACTTGTAGCCTCAAAAGAGAACCCACAGGAGAATTTTCTTTCATAAAATTTTGTCTGAAAACCACGTTTTAAGGAAATCCCGCATCGTGCGACATTATCTTGTTTTTCCTAAACAGCATGTTGTAACTCGAAAAGCTTTGGTGTTGCGTGTATGTCTAAGCGTGTAGCCTCAAAAGAAAATGCACAGGAGAGTTTTATCTCGAAAGAATATGTAAGAATACTACGTTATAAGGAAATACAGTGTTGCAGAGTAAAGACAAATACATATATATTGTAAACACTTAACGAGAAGAAATTACGCATCGTAAAAATTAGCTTGTATCTCCTAAACAACACGTTGTAACTCGAAATATTTGGTGTTGCGTGTACGTCTAAACGTGTAGCCTCAAAAGAGAACCCACAGGAGAATTTTCTTTAGTCAACATTTTTTCAGAAGACCACGATTTAAGGAAATCCCGCATCGTGCGAAATTATCTTGTTTTTCCTAAACAAAAAGTTGTAACTTAAAAAGCTTTGGTGTTGCGTGTATGTCTAAGCGTGTAGCATCCTTATAACATGGTATGCTTACATGTTCTTTCGAGAGAAAACTCTCCTGTGCCTACTCTTTTGAGGCTACACGCTTACCCATAAACACAACACCAAAGCTTTTCCAGTTACGACGTGTTGTTTAGGAAAAACAAGATCATTTAGCACTATGCCGGATTTCCATAAAACGTGCTTTTCTGACAAATTTTGACGAAAGAAAATTCTCCTGTGGGTTCTCTTTTGAGGCTACATATTTAGACGTACACGCCACATCAAATCTTTTCGAGTTACAACTTGTTGTTTAGGAGATACAAGCTAATTATGTACGATGCTTTATTTCTTCTCTTAAAGTGTTTCCAATAAGTACGTATTTGTCTTTAATCTGCAACATTGTATTTCCTTATAACGAGGTATTCTTACATATTCTTTTGAGAGAAAAATCTCCTGTGCCTACTCTTTTGAGGCTACACGCTTAGACATACAGGCAAAACCAAAGCATTTCATGTTACACCGTGTTGATTAGGAAAAATAAGATAATTTCGCACGATGCGGGATTTCCTTAAAACGTGGTTTTCTGACAAATTTTGATGAAAGAAAATTCTCCTGTTTTGAGGCTACACGCTAAGACATACACGCAATACCAAAGCTTTTCGAGTGACAACGTGTTTTTTAGGAAAAACATGATAATTTCGCACGATGCGGGATTTCCTTAAAACGTGGTTTTCTGAAAAATTTTGACGAAAGAAAATTCTCCTGTGGGTTCTGTTTTGAGGCTACACCTTTAGACATACACACCACACCAAATCTTTTCGAGTTACAACGTGTAGTTTAGGAGATACAAGCTAATTTTTACGATGTGTTATTTCTTCTTGTAAAGTGTTTCCAATACTTATGTATTTGTCTTTACTCTGCAACACTGTATTTCCTTATATCGTGGTATTCTTACATATTCTTTCGAGAGAAAACTCTGCTGTGCCTTCCCTTTTGAGGCTACATGCTTAGTCATACACGCAACACCAAAGCTTTTCGAGATACAATGTGTTGTTTAGGAAAAACTAGATAATTTCCCCCATGCGGGATTTCCATAAAACGTGTATTTCTGACAAATTTTGACGAAAGAAAATTCTCCTGTGGGTTCTCTTTTGAGGCTACACGTTTAGCCGTACACGCCACACCAAATCTTTTCGACTTACAACGTGTTCTTTAGGAGATACAAGTTAATTTTGTACGATGCGTTATTTCTTCTCTTGAAGTGTTTCCAATAAGTATGTATTTGTCTTTACTCTGCAACACTGTATTTCCTTATAACGTGCTATTCTTACATATTCTTTCAAGAGAAAACTCTCCTGTGCCTTCTCTTTTGAGACTACACACTTAGACATACAGGCAAAACCAAAGCATTTCGTGTTACAACGTGTTGATTAGGAAAAATAAGAGAATTTCGCACGATGCAGGATTTCTTTAAAACGTGGTTTTCTGACAAATTTGACGAAAGAAAATTCTCCTGTTGGTTCTCTTTTGAGGCTACATGTTTAGACATACACGCCACACCAAATTTTTTCGAGTTACCACTTGTTGTATAGGAGATACAAGCTAATTTTGTATGAAGCAATATTTCTTCTCGTAAAGTGTTTCCAATACATACGTATTTGTCCTTACTCTGCAACACTGTATTTCTTTATAACGTGGTATTCTTACATATTCTTTCGAGATAAAACTCTCCTGTACATTCTCTTTTGAGGCTACATGCTTAGACATACACGCAACACCAAAGATTTTCGCGTTACAATGTGTTGATTAGAAAAAACAAGATAATTTCGCACGATGCGGGATTTCCTTAAAACATGGTTTTCTGACAAATTTTGAAGAAAGAAAATTCTCCTGTGGGTTCTCTTTTGAGGCTACACGTTTAGACGTACACGCCACACCAAATCTTTTCGAGTTACAACGTGTAGTTTAGGAGATACAAGCTAATTTTTACGATGCCTTATTTCTTCTCTTAAAGTGTTTCCAATATGTATGTATTTGTCTTTACTCTGCAACACTGTATTTCCTTATAAGGTGGTATTCTTACATATTCTTTCGAGAGAAAACTCTCCTGTGCCTTCTCTTTTGAGGCTACACGCTTAGACATACAGGCAAACCAAAGCATTTCGTGTTACAACGTGTTGATTGGGAAAAATAAGATAATTTCACACGATGCGGGATTTCCTTAAAACGTGGGTTTCTGACAAATGTTGACGAAAGAAAATTCTCCTGTGGGTTCTCTTTTGAGGCTACCAATTTAGACGTACACGCCACACCAAATCCTTTCGAGTTACAACGTGTTGTTTAGGAGATACAAGCTAATTTTGTATGATGCATTATTTCTTCTCCTAAAGTGTTTCCAATACATACGTATTTGTCTTTACTCTGCAACAATGTATTTCCTTATAACGTGGTATTCTTACATATTCTTTCGAAAGAAAACTCTCCTGTGTGTTCTCTTTTGAGGCTACACTCTGAGAAATACACGCAACACAAAAGCTTTTCGAGTTACAACGTGTTGTTTAAGAAAAACATGATAATTTCACACGATGCGGGATGTCCTTAAAACGTGGTTTTCTGAAAATTTTGACGAAAGAAAATTCTCCTGTGGGTTCTGTTTTGAGGCTACCCATTTAGACCTACACGTCACACCAAATCTTTTCGAGTTACCACTTGTTGTATAGGAGATACAAGCTAATTTTGTATGAAGCGTTATTTCTTCTCGTAAAGCGTTTCCAATACATATGTATATGTCTGTACTCTGAAACACTGTATTTCCTTATAACGTGGTATTCTTACATATTCTCTCGAGATAAAACTCTCCTGTGCATTCTTTTTTGAGGCTACACGCTTAGACTTACACGCAAAACCAAAGATTTTTGTGTTACAATGTGTTGATTAGAAAAAACAAGATATTGTGAAGGGGGTCATTTCCCTAATTTCTTTCTCAGCCTGCTTATCCTTTGAGTATAGGAAGGCCACTGATTTGCTGGAGATGATTTTATAACCTGCCACTTTGCTGAAGTTGTTTATCAGCTGTAGGAGCTCTCTAGTGGAGTTCTTTGGGTCACTTAGGTAGACGATCATGTCGTCTGCAAATAATGATAGTTTGACTTCTTCCTTTCCAATTTGTATCCCTTTGACCTCCTTATGTTGTCGAATTGCCTGAGCTAGTACCTCAAGTACAATATTGAAAAGATAAGGAGAAAGGGGGCAGCCTTGTCTGGTCCCTGATTTCAGTGGGATTGCTTCAAGTTTCTCTCCATTTAGTTTGATGCTGCCTACTGGTTTGCTGTATATTGCTTTTACTATGTTTAGGTATGGGCCTTGAATTCCTGTTCTCTCCAAGACTTTAAGCATGAAGGGATGCTGAATTTTGTCAAATGCTTTTTCAGCATCCAATGAAATGACCATGTGGTTTTGTTCTTTGAGTTTGTTTATGTAGTTGATTGTATTGATGGATTTCTGTATATTGAACCAACCCTGCATTCCCGGGATAAAGCCTACTTGATCATGGTGGATGATCGTTTTGATGTGTTCTTGGATTCGGTTGACAAGAACTTTATTGAGTATTTTTGCATCGATGTTCATAAGGGAAATTGGTCTGAAGTTCTCTTTCTTTGTTGGATCTTTTTGTGGCTTTGGTATCAGCGGAATTGTGGCTTCGTAGAAGGAATTGTGTAGTGTTCCTTCTGTTTCTATTTTGTGGAATAGTTTGAAGAGTATAGGTGTTAACTCTTCTTTGAAGGTCTGGTAGAATTCTGCACTGAAGCCATCTGGTCCTGTGCTTTTTTTGGTTGGAAGACTTTCTATAACTCCTTCTATTTCTTTAGGCATTATGGGACTGTTTAGATGGTCTAGTTGGTCCTGATTTAATTTTGGTATTTGGTATCTGTCAAGGAAATTGTCCATTTCCTCCAGATTCTCCAGTTGTGTTGAGTACAGGCTCTTGTAGTAGGATCTGATGATTTTTTGGATTTCCTCAGTTTCCGTTGTTATATCTCCCTTTTCATTTCTAAGTTTGTTAATTTGGATACTTTCTCTGTGCCCTTTGGTCAGTCTGGCTAAGGGTTTATCTATCTTGTTGATTTTCTCAAAGAACCAGCTCCTGGTTTTGTTGATTTTTTGAATGGTTCTCTTTGTTTCTACTTGATTGATTTCGGCCCTGAGTTTGATGATTTCCTGACTTCTACTCCTCCTGGGCGAAATAGCTTCTTTTTGTTCTAGGGCTTTCAGGTGTGTCATTAAGCTGGTAATGTATGCTCTCTCCATTTTCTTTTTGGAGGCACTCAGGGCTATGAGTTTTCCTCTTAGCACTGCTTTCATTGTGTCCCATAGATTTGGGTATGTTGTGTTTTCATTTTCATTGTGTTCTAAAAAGTCTTTAATTTCTTTCTTTATTTCTTCCTTGACCAAGGTATCATTGAGTAGAGTATTGTTCAGTTTCCACGTGTATGTGGGTTTTCTGTTGTTTCTGTTGCTATTGAAGACCACTTCTACTCCATAGTGATCAGATAGGAGGCATGGGATTAGTTCTATCTTCTTATATTTGTTGAGGTCTGTCTTGTGACCAATTATATGGTCGATTTTGGAGAAGGTACCATGAGGTGCTGAGAAAAAGGTATATTCTTTTGTTTTAGGATAGAATGTTCTATATATATCTGTTAAATCTAATTGGTCCAAAGCTTCAATTAGTTTCATTGTGTCCCTGTTTAGTTTCTGTTTTCCTGATCGGTCCATTCAGGAAAGTGCAGTGTTGAAGTCACCCACAATTATTGTGTTAGGTGCAATGTGTGCTTTTAGTTTTAATAAAGTTTCTTTTACGAAAGAGGGTGCCCTTGCATTTGGGGCATAGATGTTCAGGATTTACAGTTCTTCTTTTTGTATTTTTCCTTTGACCAGCAAGAAGTGTCCCTCAGCGTCTCTTTTGATGACTTTGGGTTGAAAGTCAATTTTATCTGATATTAAAATGGCTACTCCAGCTTGTTTCCTGAGACCATTTGCTTGTAAAATTGTCTTCCAGCCTTTTACTCTAAGGTAGTGTTTGTCTTTGACCCTGAGGTGTGTTTCCTGTAAGCAGCAAAATGTAGGGTCCTGTTTACGTATCCATTCAGTTAGTCTGTGTCTTTTTATTGGGGCATTAAGTCCATTGATGTTAAGAGATATTAAGGAATAGTGATTGTTACTTCCTATCATTTTTGACGTTATTTTTAAATTTGAATGCTTAACTTCTTTTGGGTTTGATGAAAGGTTACTATCTTGCTTTTTCCAGGGTGAAGTTTCCCTCCTTGTATTGGTGTTGTCCTCCTATTATCCTTTTTAGGGCCGGGTTTGTGGATAGATATTGGGTAAACTTGGTTTTGTCATGAAATATCTTAGTTTCTCCATCTATGGTGATTGAGAGTTTTGCTGGATATAGTAGTTTTGGTTGGCATTTGTGTTCTCTTAGAGTCTGCATGAGATCTGCCCAGGACCTTCTAGCCTTCATAGTCTCCGGTGAAAAGTCTGCTGTGATTCTGATAGGTCTTCCTTTATATGTTACTTGGCCTTTTTCTCTTACTGCCTTTAGTATTCTTTCTTTGTTTAGAACATTTGGTGTTTTGATTATTATGTGACGGGAAGTATTTCTCTTCTGGTCCAGTCTGTTTGGAGTTCTGTAGGCTTCTTGTATATTCATGGGCATCTCTCTCTTTAGGTTAGGGAAGTTTTCTTCCATAATTTTATTGAAGATATTTGCTGGCCCTTTAAGTTGTAAATCTTCATTCTCATCTATGCCTATAATCCTTATGTTTGGTCTTCTCATTGTGTCCTGGATTTCCTGGATATTTTGGGTTACAAGCTTTTTGCATTTTGCATTTTCTTTAACTGTTGAGTCCATGGTTTCTATGGAATCTTCAGCATCTGAGATTCTTTCTTCTATCTCTTGTAATCTGTTGTTGAAATTTGCATCTCTGTCCCCTGATTTCTTCCCAAGGCTTTCTATCTCCAAAGTTGTCTCCCTTTGAGTTTTCTTAGTTGTTTCTACTTCTGATTTTAGATCCTGGATGGTTTGGCTTAGCTCCTTCACTTGCATGTTTGTGTTTTCCTGTAATTCTTTAAGAGATTTTTGTGTTTCCTCTTTCATGAGCTCAGCCTGTTGACCAAAGTTCTCCTGCATTTCATTAAGAGATTTTTGTGTTTCGTCTTTCATGACCTCAGCCTGTTGACCAAAGTTCTCCTGTATTTCTTTAAGTGTTTTTTGCATTTCCTCCTTGTTGGCTTTTGTATTCTCCTGGATTTCTTTCAATGATTTTTGTGTTTCCCTTGCAAGGGCTTCTAACTTTTGATCCATTTTCTCCTGAATTTCTTTAAGTATGTCCTTCATGTGTTCCTGTACCAGCATCATGACCAGTGATTTTAAATCCAAATCTTGTTTTACTGGTGTGATGGGGTATCCCGGACGTGTTGGTAGAGGAGAATTGGGTTCAGATGTTGCCATATTGCCTTGATTTCTGTTAGTGACGTTCCTGCGTTTGCCTTTTGCCATCTACTTCTCACTGGTGTTAGTTTGTCTTGTCAGTGCTGGACTCACCAGTGCAAGCTGCCCCTTCCCCGTTGGCCTCTGGTGCACAGCTTACCTCCTGCACTGCTTGTAGACAGGGTGCTGCTGCCCAGGCTGTTCAGATCCCAAAGCAGGCACCTGAAGGCTCCTGCTGGGGCCCACTGGATTCACTGGAGCACACTGACTTCTCCCAGCTGGCCGCCCGGAAACCCAGCTAGACACTTGCAGGACTTGGAGATGTGGTGCTGCCGCCCAGGCTGATCTGGGCAGCAGAACTCCCAACTGGGTTGGTGCACACAAGGCTAGCCTAGCTGCCCAGGCCCTATGTCTAGGCAAAAGCCTGGCAGGCCAATGTCGGTGCAAAGTTCCCCTCAGCTGTGGGTGTTAATTGGGTGTGTCAGGTGGCTAGGATGGTGGCGTGTGCGAGTTCCCTGAGAGTGCTGGGAGAGTCTGCTGGGCTAACAACCTCCTGGCTGGGTCAGCACACAGATGGCCCAACGAGCAGCCCAGGGCCTGGGGGGCAGTCCAGGGCCTGACCGTCTGAGACCCCTGCTATGTCCGCCTCGGGCTATGCCTGTTAGCTGGTTTGGTTTTGCCTGCTAGGTCTCTCTGGCTTCCCGTAGGCAAAATGGCGGTGGTGCGCAAACTGGCCCGGATAAACAACCTCCTGGCCGGGTCGGCACACAGATGGCCCACCGAGCAGCCCAGGGCCTGGGGGCAGTCCAGGGCCTGACCGTCTGAGACCCCTGCTTTGTCCGCCTTGGGCCATGCCTGTTAGCTGGTTTGGTTTTGTCTGCTAGTCTCTCTGGCTTCCCACAGGCAAAATGGCGGTGGTGCGCACCGGCCCGGGCAAACAAGTTCCTGGCTGGGTCGGCACACAGATGGCCCACCGAGCAGCCCAGGACCTGGGGGCAGTCCAGGGCCTGACCGTCTGAGACCCCTGCTATGTCTGCCTTGGGCTATGCCTATTAGCCAGTTTGGCTTTGCCTGCTAGGTCTCTCTGGCTTCCCGTAGGCAAAATGGCGGTGGTGCACAAACGGCTCTGATAAACAACCTCCTGGCTGGGTCAGCACACAGATGGCCCACCGAGCAGTCCTGGGCCTGGGTGCAGTCCAGGGCCTGACCGTCTGAGACCCCTGCTATGTCCGCCTTGGGCTATGCCTGTTCGCTGGTTTGGTTTTGCCTGCTAGGTCTCTCCGGCTTCCTGTAGGCAAAATGGCGGTGGTGTGCGCCGGCCGAGGCAAACAAGCTCCTGGCTGGGTCGGCACACAGATGGCCTGCCGAGCAGCCCAGGACCTGGGGGCAGTCCAGGGCCTGACCGTCTGAGACCCCTGCTATGTCCGCCTCGGGCTATGCCTGTTAGCCGGTTTGGTTTTGCCTGCTAGGTCTCCCTGGCTTCCCCCAGGCAAAATGGTGGTGGTGCGCGCGCTGGCCCGGGAGGAAAAAAACCTCCTGGCCGGGTTTGCACCCCGGTGGACCCCCGATCAGCTCAGGGCCTGGGTGCAGGCCAACGCCCGTCGGGCTTAGACCCCCGCGATGTTGGTCTCGGGTTATATTTGCGTACCTCAGTCTGATTTCTCTGGCAACCGAAAATCAATATGGAGCCCTCGTAACTGACTGGCGGGAGGCAGAGTTCTGATGTGGCTTCTGTGTGGTGAAAGGCACCGTAAATCCGCCGCTGCATGCAGCCTGGCTGGCCAGCGATGGCCAGTGGTCGTGGGCACCGGGTCTGCCTGGACCCTGTCCGCTTGGTTCTACTGCTGATGGCCCTTCCTCTGGACCAGTCACTGCTGCTGCTACTGCTGCTGCTGCCGCCGCTCCCAGGCCCAAGAATTTTCTTTCATCAAAATTTGTCAGAAACCACGTTTTAAGGAAATCTCGCATCGTGTGAAATTATCTTGTTTTTCATAAACAACACGTTGTAAATCGAAAAGCTTTGGTGTTGCGTGTATGTCTAAGCGTGTAGCCTCAAAAGAGAACGCACAGGAGAGTTTTCTCTCGAAAGAAAATGTAGGAATACCACGTTATAAGGAAATACAGTGTGGCAGAGTAAAGACAAATACGTACATATTGGAAACACGTTAAGAGAAGAAATAAAGCATCGTACAAAAATAGCTTGTATCTCCTAAACAAAACTTTGTAACTCGAAAAGATTTGGTGTGGCTCGTACCTCTACAAGTGTAGCCTCAAAAGAGAACCCACAGGAGGAAATTCTTTCGTCAAAATTTTTTAGAAAACCACGATTTATGAAAATATCGCATCGTGCAAAATTATCTTGTTTTTTCCTAAACAACACGTTGTAACTCGAAAAGCTTTGGTGTTGCGTGTTTGTCTAAGCGTGTAGCCTCGAAAGAGAACGCACAGGAGAGTTTTCCCTCGAAAGAATATGTAAGAATACCACGTTATAAGGAAATACAGTGTTGCAGAATAAAGACAAATACTTACGTATTGGAAACACTTTATGAGAAGAATTAACGCATCTTACAAAATTAGCTTGTATCTCCTAAACAAAACATTGTAACTCGAAAAGATTTGGTGTGGCATGTACATCTAAACATGTAGCCTCAAAAGAGAACCCACAGGAGAATTTTCTTTCGTCAAAATTTTTCAGAAAACCACGTTTTAAGGAAATCCCGCATCGTGCGAAATCATCTTCTTTTGCCTAAACAACATGTTGTAACTCGAAAAGCGTTGGTGTTGCGTGTATGTGTAAGCGTGGAGACTCAAAAGAGAAGGCACAGGAGAGTGTTCTCTTGAAAGAATATGTAAGAATACCACGTTAAAAGGAAATACAATTTTGCAGAGTAAAGACAAATAAGTACATATTGGAAACACTTTACGAGAAGAAATAACGCATCGTAAAAAATAAGCTTGTATCTCCTAAACAACACGTTGTAACTCGAAAAGATTTGGTGTGGCATGTACGTCTAAAAGTGTAGCCTCAAACGAGAACCCACAGGAGAATTTTCTTTCATCAAAATTTGTCTGAAACCACGTTTTAAGGAAATAGCGCATCGTGCGAAATTATCTTGTTTTTCCTAAACAACACATTGTAACTCGAAAAGCTTTGGTGTTGCGTGTATGTCTAAGCATGTAGCCTCAAAAGAGAATGCACAGGAGAGTTTTCTCTCGAAAGAATATGTAAGAATGCCACGTTATAAGGAAATACAGTGTTGCAGAATAAAGACAACTACGTACGTATTGGAAACACTTTAAGAGAAGAAATAACGCATTGTAAAAAATTAGCTTGTATCTCCTAAACAACACATTGTAACTCGAAAAGATTTGGTGTGGCTCGTACCTCTACACATGTAGCCTCAAAAGAGAACCCAGAGAAGAACTTTCTTTCGTCAAAATTTGTCTGAAAACCACGTTTTATGGAAATCTCGCATCGTGCGAAATTATCTTGTTTTTCCTAAACAACACGTTGTAACTCGAAAAGTTTGGCGTGCGTGTTTGTCTAAGCGTGTAGCCTCAAAAGAGCATGCACAGGAGAGTTTTCCCTCGAAAGAATATGTACGAATACCACGTTATAAGAAAATACAGTGTTGCAGAGTAAAGATAAATAACGACATATTGGAAACAATTTAGGGAAGAAATAACGCATCGTACAAAATTTGCTTGTATCTCCTAAACAACACGTTATAACTCGAAAGTATTTGGTGTGGCTCATACTTATACACGTGTAGCCTCAAAAGAGAACCAACAGGAGAACTTTCTTTCGTCAAAATTTGTCAAAAAAACACGTTTTAAGGAAATCCCGCATCGTGCAAAATTATCTTGTTTTTCCTAAACAACACTTTGTAACTCGAAAAGCTTTGGTGTTGCGTGTATGTCTGAGCATGTTGCCTCTAAAGACAATGCACAGGAGAGTTTTCTCTCGGAAGAACATGTAAGAATACAATGTTAAAAGGAAATACAGTGTTGCAGAGTAAAGACAAATACGTACGTATTGGAAACACTTTATGAGAAGAAATAACGCATCATACAAAATTAGCTTGTATCTCCTAAACAACACGTGGTAACTCTAAAGGATTTGGTGTGGCGTGTACGTCTAAATGTGTAGCCTCAAAAGAGAACCGACAGGAGAATTTTCTTTTGTCAAAATTTGTCAGAAAACCACGTTTTAAGGAAATCCTGCATCGTGCGAAATTATCTGGTTTTTCCTAAACGACATGTTGTAACTCGAAAAGCTTTGGTGTTGCCTGTATGTCTAAGTGTGTAGCCTCAAAAGGGAACGCACAGGATAGTTTTCTCTCGAAAGAATATGTAAGAATACCACGTTATAAGGAAATACAGTGTTGCAGAGTAGACAAATACGTACATATTGGAAACACTTTACGAGAAGAAGTAACGCATCGTAGAAAATTAGCTTGTATCTCCTAAACAAAACGTTGTAACTCGAAAAGATTTGGTGCGGCGTGTACGTCTAAACGTGTAGCCTCAAAAGAGAACCCACAGGAGAATTTTCTTTCGTCAAAATTTTTCAGAAAACCACGTTTTAAGGAAATCCCGCATCGTGCCAAATCATCTTCTTTTTCCTGAACAACATGTTGTAACTCGAAAAGCTTTGGTGTTGCGTGTATGTCTAAGCTTGTAGCCTCAAAAGAGAATGCACAGGAGAGTTTTCTCTCGAAAGAATATGTAAGAATACCATGTTATAAAAAAATACAGTGTTGCAGAGTAAAGACAAATACGTACGTATTGGAAACACTTTAAGAGAAGAAATAACACATCGTACAAAATTATCTTGTATCTCCTAAACAACAATTGGAACTCGAAAAGATTTGTTGTGGCTCGTACCTCTATACGTGTAGCCTCAAAAGAGAACCCACAGGAAAACTTTCTTTCGTCAAAATTTTTCAGAAAACCACGTTTTATGGAAATCTCGCATCGTGCGAAATTATCTTGCTTTTCCTAAACAACACATTGTAACTCGAAAAGCTTTGGCATTGCGTGTATGTCTAAGCGTGTAGCCTCTAAAGAGTACGCACAGGAGAGTTTTCTCTCAAAAGAACATGTAAGAATACAACGTTATAAGGGAATACAGTGTTGCAGAGTAAAGTCAAATACATACTTGATGGAAACACTTTACGAGAAGAAATAACGCATTGTAAACAATTAGCTTGTATCTCCTAAACAACACGTGGTAATTTGAAAGGACTTGGTGTGGCGTGTACGTCTAAACGTGTAGCCTCAAAAGAGAACCCACAGGACAATTTTCTTTCGTTAAATTTTTTCAGAAAACCACGTTTTAAGGAAATCCCGCATCATGCGAAATCATCTTCTTTTTCCTAAACAACATGTTGTAACTCATAAAACTTTGGTGTGGCGTGTATGTCTAAGCGTGGAGCCTCAAAGGCGAAGGCACAGGAGAGTTTTCTCTCGAAAGAATATGTAAGAATAGACGTTATAAAGAAATACAATTAGGCCGAGTAAAGGCAAATAAGTACATATTGGAAACACTTTAGGAGAAGAAATAACGCATCGGACAAAATTACCTTGTATCTCCTAAACAACACGTGGTAACTCGAAAAGGTTTGGTTTGGCGTGTACGTCTAAACGTGTAGCCGCCAAAGAGAACACAAAGGAGAATTTTCTTCCGTCAAAATTTGTCAGAAAACCACATTTTAAGGAAATCCCCCATCGTGCGAAATTATCTTGTTTTTCCTAAACAACAACTTGTAACACGAAAAGCTTTGGTGTTGCGTGTATGTCTCAGCATGTAGCCTCAAAAGCGAATGCACAGGAGAGTTTTCTCTCGAAAGAACATGTAAGAATACAATGTTATAAGGAAATACAGTGTTGGAGAGTAAAGACAAATACGTACATATTGGAAACACTTTACGAGAAGAAATGACACATCATAAAATATAAGCTTGTATCTCCTAAACAACAAGTGGTAACTCGAAAAGATTTGGTTTGGCGTTTACGTCTAAAAGTGTAGCCTCAAAAGAGACCCCACAGGAGAATTTTCTTTCTTCAAAATTTGTCAGAAAACCACGTTATAAGGAAATCCCTCATCATGCAAAATTATCTTGTTTTTCCTAAACAACACGTTGTAACTCGAAAAGCTTTGGTGTTGTGTGTATGTCTAAGCGTGTAGCCTCAAAAGAAAATGTAAAGGAGAGTTTTTTCTAGAAAGAATATGTAAGAATACCACGTTATAAGGAAATAGAGTGTTGCAGAGTAAAGACAGATACGTACATATTGGAAACACTTTATGAGAAGAAATAACGCATCGTAAAAAATTAACTTGTATCTCCTAAACAACACGTTGTAACTCGAAAAGATTTGGTGCGGCATGTACGTCTAAACGTGTTGCCTCAAAAGAGAACCCACAGGACAATTTTCTTTCGTTAAAACTTTTCAGAAAACCACGTTTTAAGGAAATCCCGCATCGTGCGAAATCATCTTCTTTTTCCTAAACAACATGGTGTAACTCAAAAAGCTTTGGTGTTGCGTGTATGTCTAAGCGTGGAGCCTCAAAAGCGAAGGCACAGGAGAGTTTTCTCTCGAAAGAATATGTAAGAATACCACGTTGTAAAGAAATACAATTTTGCAGAGTAAAGGCAAATAAGTACATATTGGAAACACTTTAGGAGAAGAAATAACGCATCGTACAAAATTAGCTTGTATCTCCTAAACAACACGTGGTAACTCGAAAAGATTTGGTTTGGCGTGTACGTCTAAACGTGTAGCCTCAAAAGAGAACACAAAGGAGAATTTTCTTTCGTCAAAATTTGTCAGAAAACCACGTTTTAAGGAAATCCCGCATCGTGCGAAATTATCTTGTTTTTCCTAAACAACACCTTGTACCTCGAAACGCTTTGGTGTTGCGTGTATGTCTCAGCATGTAGCCTCAAAAGCGAATGCACAGGAGAGTTTTCTCTCGAAAGAACATGTAAGAATACAATGTTATAAGGAAATACAGTGTTGCAGAGTAAAGACAAATACGTACTTATTGGAAACACTTTACGAGAAGAAATTACGTATCATACAATATTAGCTTGTATCTCCAAAAGAAAAAGTGGAAACTCGAAAACATTTGGTTTGGCGTGTACGTCTAAAAGTGTAGCCTCAAAAGAGAACCCACTGGAGAATTTTCTTTCTTCAAAATTTGTCAGAAAACCACGTTTTAACGAAATCCCGCATCCTGCGAAATCATCTTGTTTTTCCTAAACAACAAGTTGTAACTCGAAAAGCGTTGGTTTGCGTGTATGTCTAAGTGTGTAGCCTCAAAAGGGAATGCACAGGAGAGTTTTCTCTCGAAAGAATATGTAAGAATACCCCGTTATAAGGAAATACAGTGTTTCAGAGTAAAGACAAATACGTACATATTGGAAACACTTTACGAGAAGAATTAACGCATCGTACAAAATTAGCTTGAATCTCCTAAACAACACCTTGTTACTCGAAAAGATTTGGTGTGGCGTGTACGTCTAAACGTGTAGCCTCAAAAGAGATCCCACAGGAGAATTTTCTTTCATCAAAATTTGTCAGAAACCACGTTTTAAGGAAATCTCGCATTGTGCGAAATTATCTTGTTTTTCCTAAACAACACGTTGTAACTCGAAAAGCTCTGGTGTTGCGTGTATGTCTAAGCGTGTAGCCTCAAAAGAGAAAGCACAGGAGAGTTTTCTCTCGAAAGAATATGTAAGAATGCCACGTTATAAGGAAATACAATGTTGCAGTGTAAAGACAAACACGTACGTATTGGAAACACTTTACGAGAAGAATTAACGCATAGTACAAAATTAGCTTGTATCTCCTAAACAACAAGTTGTATCTCGAAAAGATTTGGTGTGGCCTGTACGTCTAAACGTGTAGCCTCAAAGGAGAAACCACAGGAGAATTTTCTTTCATCAAAATTTTTCACAGAACCATGTTTTAAGGAAATCCCGCATCGTGTGAAATCATCTTCTTTTTCCTAAACAACATATTGTAACTCGAAAAGCTTTAGTGTTGCGTGTATGTCTAAGGGTGGAGCCTCAAAAGAGAAGGCACAGGATAGTTTTCTCTCGAGAGAATATGTAAGAATACCACGTTATTAGGAAATACAATTTTGCAGAATAAAGACAAATAAGTACATATTGGAAACACTTTACGAGAAGAAATAATACATCATACAAAATTACCTTGTATCTCCTAAACAACACGTGGTAACTCGAAAAGATTTGGTTTGGCGTGTACGTCTAAACGTGTAGCCTCAAAAGAGAACCAACAGGAGAATTTTCTTTCATCAAAATTAGATAACCACGTTTTAAGGAAATCCCGCATCGTGCAAAATTATCTTGTTTTTCCTAAACAACACGTTGTAACTCAAAAAGCTTTGGTGTTGCATGTATATCTAAGCGTGTAGCCCCAAAAGAGAATGCACAGGAGAGTTTTCTCTCGAAGGAACATGTAAGACTACAACGTTATAAGGAAATACAGTGTTGCAGAGTAAAGACAAAAACGTAAATATTGGAAACACTTTACGAGAAGAAATGACGGATCATAAAATATAAGCTTGTATCTCCTAAACAACAAGTGATAACTCGAAAAGATTTGGTTTGGCATGTACGTCTCAAAGTGTAGCCTCAAAAGAGACCCCACAGGAGAATTTTCTTTCTTCAAAATTTGTCAGAAAACCACATTATAAGGAAATCCCGCATCGTGCGAAATTATCTTGTTTTTCCTAAACAACAAGTTGTAACTCGAAAAGCTTTGGTGTTTCTTGTATGTCTAAGTGTGTAGCCTCTAAAGGGAATGCCCAGGAGAGTTTTCTGTCGAACGAATATGTAAGAATACCACGTTATAAGGAAATACAGTGTTGCAGAGTAAAGACAAATATGTACATATTGGAAACACTTTAGGAGAAGAAATAATGCATCGTAAAAAATTAGCTTGTATCTCCTAAACAACACGTTGTAACTAGAAAAGATTTGGTGTGGCTCGTACGACTACACGTGTAGCCTCAAAAGAGAACCCACAGGAGAACTTTCTTTCGTCAAAATTTGTCAGAAAACCACGTCTTAAGGAAAGCCCGCATCGTGCAAAATTATCTTGTTTTTCCTAAACAACACGTTGTAACTCGAAAAGCTTTGGTGTTGCGTGTATGTCTAAGCGTGTAGCCTCTAAAGAGTACACACAGGAGAGTTTTCTCTCGAAAGAACATGTAAGAATACAAAGTTATAAGGAATACAGTGTTGCAGAGTAAAGACAAATAAGTACGTATTGGAAACACTTTACAAGAAGAAATAATGCATCGTACAAAATTTTTCCTAAACTACATGTTGTAACTTGAATAGCTTTGGTGTTGCCTGTATGTCTAAGTGTGTAGCCACAAAAGGGAACGCACAGGACAGTTTTCTATCGAAAGAATATGTAAGAATACCACGTTATAAGGAAATACAATGTTGCAGAGTAAAGACAAATACGTACGTATTGGAAACACTTTATGAGAAGAATTAACACATTGTAAAATATTAGCTTGTATCTCCTAAACAACACGTTGTAACTCGAACAGATTTGGTGTGGCGTGTACGTCTAAACATGTAGCCTCAAAAGAGAACCCACAGGAGAACTTTCTATTGTCAAATTTTTCACAAAACCACGTTTATGGAAATCTCGCATCGTGCGAAATTATCTAGTTTTTCCTAAACAACACGTTGTAACTCGAAAAGCTTTGGTGTTGCTTGTATGTCTAAACATGTAGCCTCAAAAGAGAACGCTCAGGAGAGTTTTCCCTCGAAAGAATATGTAAGAATACCACGTTATAAGGAAATACAGTGTTGCAGAGAAAGACAAATACGTACGTATTGGAAACAATTTACGAGAAGAAATAACACATCGTACAAAATTAGCCTGTATCTCCTAAACAACACGTGGTAACTCGAAAGGATTTGGTGTGGCGTGCATGTCTAAACGTGTAGCATCATAAGAGAACCCACAGGAGAATTTTCTTTCTTCAAAATTTGTCAGAACACAACGGTATAAGGAAATCCGAGAACGCACAGGAGAGTTTTCTCTCGAAATAATATGTAAGAATACCACGTTATAAGGAAATACAGTGTTGCAGAGTAGAGGCAAATACATACTTATTGGAAAAACTTAAACTTTACGAGAAGAAATAATGCATCGTAAAAATATTAGCTTGTATCTCCTGAACAACATGTTGTAACTTAAAAAGATTTGGTGTGGCCTGTACGTCTAAACGTGAAGTCTCAAATGAGAAGCCATAGGAGAATTTTCTTTGGTCAAAATTTGTCAGAAAATCACGTATTAAGGCAATCCCTCTTCGTGCGAAATTATCTTGTTTTTCCTAAACAACACGTTGTAACGCGAAAATCTTTGGTATTGCGTGTATGTCTAAGCGTGTAGCCTCAAAAGAGGACGCACAGGAAAGTTTTCTCTCGAAAGAATATGTAAGAATACCACGTTATAAGGAAATACAGTGTTGCAGACTAAAGGCAAATACGTACCTATTGGAAACACCTTACAAGAAGAAATAAAGCATCCTAAAAAATTAGCTTGTATCTCCTAAACAACAGTTTGTAACTCGAAAAGATTTGGTGTGGCATGCACGTCTAAACGTGTAGCCTCAAAAGATAACCCACAGGAGAATTTTTTTTTGTTAATATTTCTCAGAAAACCATGTTTTAAGGAAATCACTCATCGTGCGAAATTATCTTGCTTTTCCTAAACAACACGTTGTAACTCGAAAAGCTTTGATGTTGCGTTTCCAATACATATGTATTTTCCTTTACTCTGCAACACTGTATTTCCTTACAACGTGGTATTCTTACATATTCTTTCGAGAGAAAACTCTCCTGTGCGTTCTCTTTTGGGGCTACACGCTTAGACATACACGCAACACCAAAGCTTTTCGAGTTAAAACGTTTTGTTTAGGAAAAACAAGATAATTTCGCATGGTGCGGTATTTCCTTCATACGTGGTTTTCTGACAAATTTTGACCAAAGAAAATTCTCCTATGGTTTCTCTTTTGAGGCTACACGATTAGACGTACAGGCCACACCAAATCTTTTTAAGTTACAACGTGTTGTTTAGGAGATACAAGCTAATTTTGTAAGATGCGTTATTTCTTCTCGTAAAGTTTTTCCAATACGTAAATATTTGTCTTTACTCTGCAACACTGTATTTCCTAATAACGTGGTATTATTATATATTCTTTCGAGAAAAAAACTCTCCTTTGCCTTCTCTTTTGAGGCTACACGCTTAGACATACACGCAACACCAAAGGTTTTCGCGTTACAACGTGTTGCTTAGGAAAAACAAGATAATTTCGCACGATGCAGGATTTCTTTAAACGTGGTTTTCTGACAAATTTTGATGAACGAAAATTCTCCTGTGGGTTCTCGTTTGAGGCTACACGTTTAGACTTACACACCACACCAAATCTTTTCGAGTTATAACGTGATGTTTAGGAGATACATACTAATTTTTTACGATGCCTTATTTCTTCTCGTAAAGTTTAAGTGTTTCCAATAAGTACGTATTTGTCTTTACTCTGCAACACTGTATTTCCTTATAACGTGGTATTCTTACATATTCTTTCGAGAGAAAACTCTCCTGTGCGTTCTCTTTTGAGGCTACATGCTTTGACATACACGCAACACCAAAGCTTTTCGAGTTACAATGTGTTGTTTAGGAAAAACAAGATAATTTAGCAAGATGCGGGATTTCCTTAAAACGTGGTTTTCTGACAAATTTTGACGAAAGAAAATACTCCTGTGGGTTCTCTTTGGAGGCTACACATTTAGACGTACACACCACATCAAATCTTTTCGAGTTACATCGTGTTGTTTAGGAGATACAAGCTAATTTTTTTACGAACCGTTATTTCTTCTCATAAAGTTTAAGTGTTTCCATTACGTAAATACTTGCCTTTAATCTGCAACACTGTATTTCCTTATAACGTGGTATTCTTGCATATTCTTTCGAGAGAAAACTCTCCTTGCATTCCTTTTAGAGGCTACACACTTAGATATACAATCAACATGAAAGCTTTTCGAGTTACAACGTGTTGTTTAGGAAAAACAAGATAATTTCGCACGATGCGATATTTCCTTAAAACGTGATTTTCTGAAAAATTTTGACGAAAGAAAATTCTCCTTTTGGTTCTCTTTAGATGCTACATGTTAAGACGTACACGCCACAACAATTCTTTTCGAGATACAACGTGTAGTTTTGGAGATACAAGCTAATTTTGTACGATGCGTTATTTCTTCTCGTAAAGAGTTTCCAATGCGTACGTATATGTCTTTACTCTGCAAAACTGTATTTCCTTATGAAGTGGTATTCTTACATATCCTTTCGAGAGAAAACTGTCCTGTGCCTTCTCTTTTGAGGCTACACACTTAGACATACACGCAACATGAAAGCTTTTCGACTTACAACGTGTTGTTTAGGAAAAACAAGATAATTTCGCACGATGCGGGATTTCCTTAAAACGTGATTTTCTGAAAAATTTTGACGAAAGAAAATTCTCCTTTTGGTTCTCTTTAGATGCTACATGTTAAGACGTACACGCCACAACAATTCTTTTCGAGATACAACGTGTAGTTTTGGAGATACAAGCTAATTTTGTACGATGCGTTATTTCTTCTCCTAAAGAGTTTCCAATGCGTACGTATATGTCTTTACTCTGCAAAACTGTATTTCCTTATGAAGTGGTATTCTTACATATCCTTTCGAGAGAAAACTGTCCTGTGCCTTCTCTTTTGAGGCTACACACTTAGACATACACGCAACATGAAAGCTTTTCGACTTACAACGTGTTGTTTAGGAAAAACAAGATAATTTCGCACGATGCGGGATTTCCTTAAAACGTGATTTTCTGAAAAATTTTGACGAAAGAAAATTCTCCTTTTGGTTCTCTTTAGATGCTACATGTTAAGACGTACACGCCACAACAATTCTTTTCGAGATACAACGTGTAGTTTTGGAGATACAAGCTAATTTTGTACGATGAGTTATTTCTTCTCGTAAAGAGTTTCCAATGCGTACGTATATGTCTTTACTCTGCAAAACTGTATTTCCTTATGAAGTGGTATTCTTACATATCCTTTCGAGAGAAAACTGTCCTGTGCCTTCTCTTTTGAGGCTACACACTTAGACATACACGCAACATGAAAGCTTTTCGACTTACAACGTGTTGTTTAGGAAAAACAAGATAATTTCGCACGATGCGGGATTTCCTTAAAACGTGATTTTCTGAAAAATTTTGACGAAAGAAAATTCTCCTTTTGGTTCTCTTTAGATGCTACATGTTAAGACGTACATGCCACAACAATTCTTTTCGAGATACAACGTGTAGTTTTGGAGATACAAGCTAATTTTGTACGATGCGTTATTTCTTCTCCTAAAGAGTTTCCAATGCGTACGTATATGTCTTTACTCTGCAAAACTGTATTTCCTTATGAAGTGGTATTCTTACATATCCTTTCGAGAGAAAACTGTCCTGTGCCTTCTCTTTTGAGGCTACACACTTAGACATACACGCAACATGAAAGCTTTTCGACTTACAACGTGTTGTTTAGGAAAAACAAGATAATTTCGCACGATGCGGGATTTCCTTAAAACGTGATTTTCTGAAAAATTTTGACGAAAGAAAATTCTCCTTTTGGTTCTCTTTAGATGCTACATGTTAAGACGTACACGCCACAACAATTCTTTTCGAGATACAACGTGTAGTTTTGGAGATACAAGCTAATTTTGTACGATGCGTTATTTCTTCTCCTAAAGAGTTTCCAATGCGTACGTATATGTCTTTACTCTGCAAAACTGTATTTCCTTATGAAGTGGTATTCTTACATATCCTTTCGAGAGAAAACTGTCCTGTGCCTTCTCTTTTGAGGCTACACACTTAGACATACACGCAACATGAAAGCTTTTCGACTTACAACGTGTTGTTTAGGAAAAACAAGATAATTTCGCACGATGCGGGATTTCCTTAAAACGTGATTTTCTGAAAAATTTTGACGAAAGAAAATTCTCCTTTTGGTTCTCTTTAGATGCTACATGTTAAGACGTACACGCCACAACAATTCTTTTCGAGATACAACGTGTAGTTTTGGAGATACAAGCTAATTTTGTACGATGCGTTATTTCTTCTCGTAAAGAGTTTCCAATGCGTACGTATATGTCTTTACTCTGCAAAACTGTATTTCCTTATGAAGTGGTATTCTTACATATCCTTTCGAGAGAAAACTGTCCTGTGCCTTCTCTTTTGAGGCTACACACTTAGACATACACGCAACATGAAAGCTTTTCGACTTACAACGTGTTGTTTAGGAAAAACAAGATAATTTCGCACGATGCGGGATTTCCTTAAAACGTGATTTTCTGAAAAATTTTGACGAAAGAAAATTCTCCTTTTGGTTCTCTTTAGATGCTACATGTTAAGACGTACACGCCACAACAATTCTTTTCGAGATACAACGTGTAGTTTTGGAGATACAAGCTAATTTTGTACGATGCGTTATTTCTTCTCCTAAAGAGTTTCCAATGCGTACGTATATGTCTTTACTCTGCAAAACTGTATTTCCTTATGAAGTGGTATTCTTACATATCCTTTCGAGAGAAAACTGTCCTGTGCCTTCTCTTTTGAGGCTACACACTTAGACATACACGCAACATGAAAGCTTTTCGACTTACAACGTGTTGTTTAGGAAAAACAAGATAATTTCGCACGATGCGGGATTTCCTTAAAACGTGATTTTCTGAAAAATTTTGACGAAAGAAAATTCTCCTTTTGGTTCTCTTTAGATGCTACATGTTAAGACGTACACGCCACAACAATTCTTTTCGAGATACAACGTGTAGTTTTGGAGATACAAGCTAATTTTGTACGATGCGTTATTTCTTCTCGTAAAGAGTTTCCAATGCGTACGTATATGTCTTTACTCTGCAAAACTGTATTTCCTTATGAAGTGGTATTCTTACATATCCTTTCGAGAGAAAACTGTCCTGTGCCTTCTCTTTTGAGGCTACACACTTAGACATACACGCAACATGAAAGCTTTTCGACTTACAACGTGTTGTTTAGGAAAAACAAGATAATTTCGCACGATGCGGGATTTCCTTAAAACGTGATTTTCTGAAAAATTTTGACGAAAGAAAATTCTCCTTTTGGTTCTCTTTAGATGCTACATGTTAAGACGTACACGCCACAACAATTCTTTTCGAGATACAACGTGTAGTTTTGGAGATACAAGCTAATTTTGTACGATGCGTTATTTCTTCTCCTAAAGAGTTTCCAATGCGTACGTATATGTCTTTACTCTGCAAAACTGTATTTCCTTATGAAGTGGTATTCTTACATATCCTTTCGAGAGAAAACTGTCCTGTGCCTTCTCTTTTGAGGCTACACACTTAGACATACACGCAACATGAAAGCTTTTCGACTTACAACGTGTTGTTTAGGAAAAACAAGATAATTTCGCACGATGCGGGATTTCCTTAAAACGTGATTTTCTGAAAAATTTTGACGAAAGAAAATTCTCCTTTTGGTTCTCTTTAGATGCTACATGTTAAGACGTACACGCCACAACAATTCTTTTCGAGATACAACGTGTAGTTTTGGAGATACAAGCTAATTTTGTACGATGCGTTATTTCTTCTCCTAAAGAGTTTCCAATGCGTACGTATATGTCTTTACTCTGCAAAACTGTATTTCCTTATGAAGTGGTATTCTTACATATCCTTTCGAGAGAAAACTGTCCTGTGCCTTCTCTTTTGAGGCTACACACTTAGACATACACGCAACATGAAAGCTTTTCGACTTACAACGTGTTGTTTAGGAAAAACAAGATAATTTCGCACGATGCGGGATTTCCTTAAAACGTGATTTTCTGAAAAATTTTGACGAAAGAAAATTCTCCTTTTGGTTCTCTTTAGATGCTACATGTTAAGACGTACACGCCACAACAATTCTTTTCGAGATACAACGTGTAGTTTTGGAGATACAAGCTAATATTGTACGATGAGTTATTTCTTCTCGTAAAGAGTTTCCAATGCGTACGTATATGTCTTTACTCTGCAAAACTGTATTTCCTTATGAAGTGGTATTCTTACATATCCTTTCGAGAGAAAACTGTCCTGTGCCTTCTCTTTTGAGGCTACACACTTAGACATACACGCAACATGAAAGCTTTTCGACTTACAACGTGTTGTTTAGGAAAAACAAGATAATTTCGCACGATGCGGGATTTCCTTAAAACGTGATTTTCTGAAAAATTTTGACGAAAGAAAATTCTCCTTTTGGTTCTCTTTAGATGCTACATGTTAAGACGTACACGCCACAACAATTCTTTTCGAGATACAACGTGTAGTTTTGGAGATACAAGCTAATTTTGTACGATGCGTTATTTCTTCTCCTAAAGAGTTTCCAATGCGTACGTATATGTCTTTACTCTGCAAAACTGTATTTCCTTATGAAGTGGTATTCTTACATATCCTTTCGAGAGAAAACTGTCCTGTGCCTTCTCTTTTGAGGCTACACACTTAGACATACACGCAACATGAAAGCTTTTCGACTTACAACGTGTTGTTTAGGAAAAACAAGATAATTTCGCACGATGCGGGATTTCCTTAAAACGTGATTTTCTGAAAAATTTTGACGAAAGAAAATTCTCCTTTTGGTTCTCTTTAGATGCTACATGTTAAGACGTACACGCCACAACAATTCTTTTCGAGATACAACGTGTAGTTTTGGAGATACAAGCTAATTTTGTACGATGCGTTATTTCTTCTCGTAAAGAGTTTCCAATGCGTACGTATATGTCTTTACTCTGCAAAACTGTATTTCCTTATGAAGTGGTATTCTTACATATCCTTTCGAGAGAAAACTGTCCTGTGCCTTCTCTTTTGAGGCTACACACTTAGACATACACGCAACATGAAAGCTTTTCGACTTACAACGTGTTGTTTAGGAAAAACAAGATAATTTCGCACGATGCGGGATTTCCTTAAAACGTGATTTTCTGAAAAATTTTGACGAAAGAAAATTCTCCTTTTGGTTCTCTTTAGATGCTACATGTTAAGACGTACACGCCACAACAATTCTTTTCGAGATACAACGTGTAGTTTTGGAGATACAAGCTAATTTTGTACGATGCGTTATTTCTTCTCCTAAAGAGTTTCCAATGCGTACGTATATGTCTTTACTCTGCAAAACTGTATTTCCTTATGAAGTGGTATTCTTACATATCCTTTCGAGAGAAAACTGTCCTGTGCCTTCTCTTTTGAGGCTACACACTTAGACATACACGCAACATGAAAGCTTTTCGACTTACAACGTGTTGTTCAGGAAAAACAAGATAATTTCGCACGATGCGGGATTTCCTTAAAACGTGATTTTCTGAAAAATTTTGACGAAAGAAAATTCTCCTTTTGGTTCTCTTTAGATGCTACATGTTAAGACGTACACGCCACAACAATTCTTTTCGAGATACAACTTGTAGTTTTGGAGATACAAGCTAATTTTGTACGATGCGTTATTTCTTCTCCTAAAGAGTTTCCAATGCGTACGTATATGTCTTTCCTCTGCAAAACTGTATTTCCTTATGAAGTGGTATTCTTACATATCCTTTCGAGAGAAAACTGTCCTGTGCCTTCTCTTTTGAGGCTACACACTTAGACATACACGCAACATGAAAGCTTTTCGACTTACAACGTGTTGTTTAGGAAAAACAAGATAATTTCGCACGATGCGGGATTTCCTTAAAACGTGATTTTCTGAAAAATTTTGACGAAAGAAAATTCTCCTTTTGGTTCTCTTTAGATGCTACATGTTAAGACGTACGCGCCACAACAATTCTTTTCCAGATACAACGTGTAGTTTTGGAGATACAAGCTAATTTTGTACGATGCGTTATTTCTTCTCGTAAAGAGTTTCCAATGCGTACGTATATGTCTTTACTCTGCAAAACTGTATTTCCTTATGAAGTGGTATTCTTACATATCCTTTCGAGAGAAAACTGTCCTGTGCCTTCTCTTTTGAGGCTACACACTTAGACATACACGCAACATGAAAGCTTTTCGACTTACAACGTGTTGTTTAGGAAAAACAAGATAATTTCGCACGATGCGGGATTTCCTTAAAACGTGATTTTCTGAAAAATTTTGACGAAAGAAAATTCTCCTTTTGGTTCTCTTTAGATGCTACATGTTAAGACGTACACGCCACAACAATTCTTTTCGAGATACAACGTGTAGTTTTGGAGATACAAGCTAATTTTGTACGATGCGTTATTTCTTCTCGTAAAGAGTTTCCAATGCGTACATATATGTCTTTACTCTGCAAAACTGTATTTCCTTATGAAGTGGTATTCTTACATATCCTTTCGAGAGAAAACTGTCCTGTGCCTTCTCTTTTGAGGCAACACACTTAGACATACACGCAACATGAAAGCTTTTCGACTTACAACATGTTGTTTAGGAAAAACAAGATAATTTCGCACGATGCGGGATTTCCTTAAAACGTGATTTTCTGAAAAATTTTGACGAAAGAAAATTCTCCTTTTGGTTCTCTTTAGATGCTACATGTTAAGACGTACACGCCACAACAATTCTTTTCGAGATACAACGTGTAGTTTTGGAGATACAAGCTAATTTTGTACGATGCGTTATTTCTTCTCCTAAAGAGTTTCCAATGCGTACGTATATGTCTTTACTCTGCAAAACTGTATTTCCTTATGAAGTGGTATTCTTACATATCCTTTCGAGAGAAAACTGTCCTGTGCCTTCTCTTTTGAGGCTACACACTTAGACATACACGCAACATGAAAGCTTTTCGACTTACAACGTGTTGTTTAGGAAAAACAAGATAATTTCGCACGATGCGATATTTCCTTAAAACGTGATTTTCTGAAAAATTTTGACGAAAGAAAATTCTCCTTTTGGTTCTCTTTAGATGCTACATGTTAAGACGTACACGCCACAACAATTCTTTTCGAGATACAACGTGTAGTTTTGGAGATACAAGCTAATTTTGTACGATGCGTTATTTCTTCTCCTAAAGAGTTTCCAATGCGTACGTATATGTCTTTACTCTGCAAAACTGTATTTCCTTATGAAGTGGTATTCTTACATATCCTTTCGAGAGAAAACTGTCCTGTGCCTTCTCTTTTGAGGCTACACACTTAGACATACACGCAACATGAAAGCTTTTCGACTTACAACGTGTTGTTTAGGAAAAACAAGATAATTTCGCACGATGCGGGATTTCCTTAAAACGTGATTTTCTGAAAAATTTTGACGAAAGAAAATTCTCCTTTTGGTTCTCTTTAGATGCTACATGTTAAGACGTACACGCCACAACAATTCTTTTCGAGATACAACGTGTAGTTTTGGAGATACAAGCTAATTTTGTACGATGCGTTATTTCTTCTCGTAAAGAGTTTCCAATGCGTACGTATATGTCTTTACTCTGCAAAACTGTATTTCCTTATGAAGTGGTATTCTTACATATCCTTTCGAGAGAAAACTGTCCTGTGCCTTCTCTTTTGAGGCTACACACTTAGACATACACGCAACATGAAAGCTTTTCGACTTACAACGTGTTGTTTAGGAAAAACAAGATAATTTCGCACGATGCGGGATTTCCTTAAATCGTGATTTTCTGAAAAATTTTGACGAAAGAAAATTCTCCTTTTGGTTCTCTTTAGATGCTACATGTTAAGACGTACACGCCACAACAATTCTTTTCGAGATACAACGTGTAGTTTTGGAGATACAAGCTAATTTTGTACGATGCGTTATTTCTTCTCGTAAAGAGTTTCCAATGCGTACGTATATGTCTTTACTCTGCAAAACTGTATTTCCTTATGAAGTGGTATTCTTACATATCCTTTCGAGAGAAAACTGTCCTGTGCCTTCTCTTTTGAGGCTACACACTTAGACATACACGCAACATGAAAGCTTTTCGACTTACAACGTGTTGTTTAGGAAAAACAAGATAATTTCGCACGATGCGGGATTTCTTTAAAACGTGATTTTCTGAAAAATTTTGACGAAAGAAAATTCTCCTTTTGGTTCTCTTTAGATGCTACATGTTAAGACGTACACGCCACAACAATTCTTTTCGAGATACAACGTGTAGTTTTGGAGATACAAGCTAATTTTGTACGATGCGTTATTTCTTCTCGTAAAGAGTTTCCAATGCGTACGTATATGTCTTTACTCTGCAAAACTGTATTTCCTTATGAAGTGGTATTCTTACATATCCTTTCGAGAGAAAACTGTCCTGTGCCTTCTCTTTTGAGGCTACACACTTAGACATACACGCAACATGAAAGCTTTTCGACTTACAACGTGTTGTTTAGGAAAAACAAGATAATTTCGCACGATGCGGGATTTCCTTAAAACGTGATTTTCTGAAAAATTTTGACGAAAGAAAATTCTCCTTTTGGTTCTCTTTAGATGCTACATGTTAAGACGTACACGCCACAACAATTCTTTTCGAGATACAACGTGTAGTTTTGGAGATACAAGCTAATTTTGTACGATGCGTTATTTCTTCTCCTAAAGAGTTTCCAATGCGTACGTATATGTCTTTACTCTGCAAAACTGTATTTCCTTATGAAGTGGTATTCTTACATATCCTTTCGAGAGAAAACTGTCCTGTGCCTTCTCTTTTGAGGCTACACACTTAGACATACACGCAACATGAAAGCTTTTCGACTTACAACGTGTTGTTTAGGAAAAACAAGATAATTTCGCACGATGCGGGATTTCCTTAAAACGTGATTTTCTGAAAAATTTTGACGAAAGAAAATTCTCCTTTTGGTTCTCTTTAGATGCTACATGTTAAGACGTACACGCCACAACAATTCTTTTCGAGATACAACGTGTAGTTTTGGAGATACAAGCTAATTTTGTACGATGCGTTATTTCTTCTCGTAAAGAGTTTCCAATGCGTACGTATATGTCTTTACTCTGCAAAACTGTATTTCCTTATGAAGTGGTATTCTTACATATCCTTTCGAGAGAAAACTGTCCTGTGCCTTCTCTTTTGAGGCTACACACTTAGACATACACGCAACATGAAAGCTTTTCGACTTACAACGTGTTGTTTAGGAAAAACAAGATAATTTCGCACGATGCGGGATTTCCTTAAAACGTGATTTTCTGAAAAATTTTGACGAAAGAAAATTCTCCTTTTGGTTCTCTTTAGATGCTACATGTTAAGACGTACACGCCACAACAATTCTTTTCGAGATACAACGTGTAGTTTTGGAGATACAAGCTAATTTTGTACGATGCGTTATTTCTTCTCCTAAAGAGTTTCCAATGCGTACGTATATGTCTTTACTCTGCAAAACTGTATTTCCTTATGAAGTGGTATTCTTACATATCCTTTCGAGAGAAAACTGTCCTGTGCCTTCTCTTTTGAGGCTACACACTTAGACATACACGCAACATGAAAGCTTTTCGACTTACAACGTGTTGTTCAGGAAAAACAAGATAATTTCGCACGATGCGGGATTTCCTTAAAACGTGATTTTCTGAAAAATTTTGACGAAAGAAAATTCTCCTTTTGGTTCTCTTTAGATGCTACATGTTAAGACGTACACGCCACAACAATTCTTTTCGAGATACAACTTGTAGTTTTGGAGATACAAGCTAATTTTGTACGATGCGTTATTTCTTCTCCTAAAGAGTTTCCAATGCGTACGTATATGTCTTTCCTCTGCAAAACTGTATTTCCTTATGAAGTGGTATTCTTACATATCCTTTCGAGAGAAAACTGTCCTGTGCCTTCTCTTTTGAGGCTACACACTTAGACATACACGCAACATGAAAGCTTTTCGACTTACAACGTGTTGTTTAGGAAAAACAAGATAATTTCGCACGATGCGGGATTTCCTTAAAACGTGATTTTCTGAAAAATTTTGACGAAAGAAAATTCTCCTTTTGGTTCTCTTTAGATGCTACATGTTAAGACGTACGCGCCACAACAATTCTTTTCCAGATACAACGTGTAGTTTTGGAGATACAAGCTAATTTTGTACGATGCGTTATTTCTTCTCGTAAAGAGTTTCCAATGCGTACGTATATGTCTTTACTCTGCAAAACTGTATTTCCTTATGAAGTGGTATTCTTACATATCCTTTCGAGAGAAAACTGTCCTGTGCCTTCTCTTTTGAGGCTACACACTTAGACATACACGCAACATGAAAGCTTTTCGACTTACAACGTGTTGTTTAGGAAAAACAAGATAATTTCGCACGATGCGGGATTTCCTTAAAACGTGATTTTCTGAAAAATTTTGACGAAAGAAAATTCTCCTTTTGGTTCTCTTTAGATGCTACATGTTAAGACGTACACGCCACAACAATTCTTTTCGAGATACAACGTGTAGTTTTGGAGATACAAGCTAATTTTGTACGATGCGTTATTTCTTCTCGTAAAGAGTTTCCAATGCGTACATATATGTCTTTACTCTGCAAAACTGTATTTCCTTATGAAGTGGTATTCTTACATATCCTTTCGAGAGAAAACTGTCCTGTGCCTTCTCTTTTGAGGCAACACACTTAGACATACACGCAACATGAAAGCTTTTCGACTTACAACATGTTGTTTAGGAAAAACAAGATAATTTCGCACGATGCGGGATTTCCTTAAAACGTGATTTTCTGAAAAATTTTGACGAAAGAAAATTCTCCTTTTGGTTCTCTTTAGATGCTACATGTTAAGACGTACACGCCACAACAATTCTTTTCGAGATACAACGTGTAGTTTTGGAGATACAAGCTAATTTTGTACGATGCGTTATTTCTTCTCGTAAAGAGTTTCCAATGCGTACGTATATGTCTTTACTCTGCAAAACTGTATTTCCTTATGAAGTGGTATTCTTACATATCCTTTCGAGAGAAAACTGTCCTGTGCCTTCTCTTTTGAGGCTACACACTTAGACATACACGCAACATGAAAGCTTTTCGACTTACAACGTGTTGTTTAGGAAAAACAAGATAATTTCGCACGATGCGGGATTTCCTTAAAACGTGATTTTCTGAAAAATTTTGACGAAAGAAAATTCTCCTTTTGGTTCTCTTTAGATGCTACATGTTAAGACGTACACGCCACAACAATTCTTTTCGAGATACAACGTGTAGTTTTGGAGATACAAGCTAATTTTGTACGATGCGTTATTTCTTCTCGTAAAGAGTTTCCAATGCGTACGTATATGTCTTTACTCTGCAAAACTGTATTTCCTTATGAAGTGGTATTCTTACATATCCTTTCGAGAGAAAACTGTCCTGTGCCTTCTCTTTTGAGGCTACACACTTAGACATACACGCAACATGAAAGCTTTTCGACTTACAACGTGTTGTTTAGGAAAAACAAGATAATTTCGCACGATGCGGGATTTCCTTAAAACGTGATTTTCTGAAAAATTTTGACGAAAGAAAATTCTCCTTTTGGTTCTCTTTAGATGCTACATGTTAAGACGTACACGCCACAACAATTCTTTTCGAGATACAACGTGTAGTTTTGGAGATACAAGCTAATTTTGTACGATGCGTTATTTCTTCTCCTAAAGAGTTTCCAATGCGTACGTATATGTCTTTACTCTGCAAAACTGTATTTCCTTATGAAGTGGTATTCTTACATATCCTTTCGAGAGAAAACTGTCCTGTGCCTTCTCTTTTGAGGCTACACACTTAGACATACACGCAACATGAAAGCTTTTCGACTTACAACGTGTTGTTTAGGAAAAACAAGATAATTTCGCACGATGCGGGATTTCCTTAAAACGTGATTTTCTGAAAAATTTTGACGAAAGAAAATTCTCCTTTTGGTTCTCTTTAGATGCTACATGTTAAGACGTACACGCCACAACAATTCTTTTCGAGATACAACGTGTAGTTTTGGAGATACAAGCTAATTTTGTACGATGCGTTATTTCTTCTCCTAAAGAGTTTCCAATGCGTACGTATATGTCTTTACTCTGCAAAACTGTATTTCCTTATGAAGTGGTATTCTTACATATCCTTTCGAGAGAAAACTGTCCTGTGCCTTCTCTTTTGAGGCTACACACTTAGACATACACGCAACATGAAAGCTTTTCGACTTACAACGTGTTGTTTAGGAAAAACAAGATAATTTCGCACGATGCGGGATTTCCTTAAAACGTGATTTTCTGAAAAATTTTGACGAAAGAAAATTCTCCTTTTGGTTCTCTTTAGATGCTACATGTTAAGACGTACACGCCACAACAATTCTTTTCGAGATACAACGTGTAGTTTTGGAGATACAAGCTAATTTTGTACGATGCGTTATTTCTTCTCCTAAAGAGTTTCCAATGCGTACGTATATGTCTTTACTCTGCAAAACTGTATTTCCTTATGAAGTGGTATTCTTACATATCCTTTCGAGAGAAAACTGTCCTGTGCCTTCTCTTTTGAGGCTACACACTTAGACATACACGCAACATGAAAGCTTTTCGACTTACAACGTGTTGTTCAGGAAAAACAAGATAATTTCGCACGATGCGGGATTTCCTTAAAACGTGATTTTCTGAAAAATTTTGACGAAAGAAAATTCTCCTTTTGGTTCTCTTTAGATGCTACATGTTAAGACGTACACGCCACAACAATTCTTTTCGAGATACAACTTGTAGTTTTGGAGATACAAGCTAATTTTGTACGATGCGTTATTTCTTCTCCTAAAGAGTTTCCAATGCGTACGTATATGTCTTTCCTCTGCAAAACTGTATTTCCTTATGAAGTGGTATTCTTACATATCCTTTCGAGAGAAAACTGTCCTGTGCCTTCTCTTTTGAGGCTACACACTTAGACATACACGCAACATGAAAGCTTTTCGACTTACAACGTGTTGTTTAGGAAAAACAAGATAATTTCGCACGATGCGGGATTTCCTTAAAACGTGATTTTCTGAAAAATTTTGACGAAAGAAAATTCTCCTTTTGGTTCTCTTTAGATGCTACATGTTAAGACGTACGCGCCACAACAATTCTTTTCCAGATACAACGTGTAGTTTTGGAGATACAAGCTAATTTTGTACGATGCGTTATTTCTTCTCGTAAAGAGTTTCCAATGCGTACGTATATGTCTTTACTCTGCAAAACTGTATTTCCTTATGAAGTGGTATTCTTACATATCCTTTCGAGAGAAAACTGTCCTGTGCCTTCTCTTTTGAGGCTACACACTTAGACATACACGCAACATGAAAGCTTTTCGACTTACAACGTGTTGTTTAGGAAAAACAAGATAATTTCGCACGATGCGGGATTTCCTTAAAACGTGATTTTCTGAAAAATTTTGACGAAAGAAAATTCTCCTTTTGGTTCTCTTTAGATGCTACATGTTAAGACGTACACGCCACAACAATTCTTTTCGAGATACAACGTGTAGTTTTGGAGATACAAGCTAATTTTGTACGATGCGTTATTTCTTCTCGTAAAGAGTTTCCAATGCGTACATATATGTCTTTACTCTGCAAAACTGTATTTCCTTATGAAGTGGTATTCTTACATATCCTTTCGAGAGAAAACTGTCCTGTGCCTTCTCTTTTGAGGCAACACACTTAGACATACACGCAACATGAAAGCTTTTCGACTTACAACATGTTGTTTAGGAAAAACAAGATAATTTCGCACGATGCGGGATTTCCTTAAAACGTGATTTTCTGAAAAATTTTGACGAAAGAAAATTCTCCTTTTGGTTCTCTTTAGATGCTACATGTTAAGACGTACACGCCACAACAATTCTTTTCGAGATACAACGTGTAGTTTTGGAGATACAAGCTAATTTTGTACGATGCGTTATTTCTTCTCCTAAAGAGTTTCCAATGCGTACGTATATGTCTTTACTCTGCAAAACTGTATTTCCTTATGAAGTGGTATTCTTACATATCCTTTCGAGAGAAAACTGTCCTGTGCCTTCTCTTTTGAGGCTACACACTTAGACATACACGCAACATGAAAGCTTTTCGACTTACAACGTGTTGTTTAGGAAAAACAAGATAATTTCGCACGATGCGGGATTTCCTTAAAACGTGATTTTCTGAAAAATTTTGACGAAAGAAAATTCTCCTTTTGGTTCTCTTTAGATGCTACATGTTAAGACGTACACGCCACAACAATTCTTTTCGAGATACAACGTGTAGTTTTGGAGATACAAGCTAATTTTGTACGATGCGTTATTTCTTCTCGTAAAGAGTTTCCAATGCGTACGTATATGTCTTTACTCTGCAAAACTGTATTTCCTTATGAAGTGGTATTCTTACATATCCTTTCGAGAGAAAACTGTCCTGTGCCTTCTCTTTTGAGGCTACACACTTAGACATACACGCAACATGAAAGCTTTTCGACTTACAACGTGTTGTTTAGGAAAAACAAGATAATTTCGCACGATGCGGGATTTCCTTAAAACGTGATTTTCTGAAAAATTTTGACGAAAGAAAATTCTCCTTTTGGTTCTCTTTAGATGCTACATGTTAAGACGTACGCGCCACAACAATTCTTTTCGAGATACAACGTGTAGTTTTGGAGATACAAGCTAATTTTGTACGATGCGTTATTTCTTCTCGTAAAGAGTTTCCAATGCGTACGTATATGTCTTTACTCTGCAAAACTGTATTTCCTTATGAAGTGGTATTCTTACATATCCTTTCGAGAGAAAACTGTCCTGTGCCTTCTCTTTTGAGGCTACACACTTAGACATACACGCAACATGAAAGCTTTTCGACTTACAACGTGTTGTTTAGGAAAAACAAGATAATTTCGCACGATGCGGGATTTCCTTAAAACGTGATTTTCTGAAAAATTTTGACGAAAGAAAATTCTCCTTTTGGTTCTCTTTAGATGCTACATGTTAAGACGTACACGCCACAACAATTCTTTTCGAGATACATGTGTAGTTTTGGAGATACAAGCTAATTTTGTACGATGCGTTATTTCTTCTCCTAAAGAGTTTCCAATGCGTACGTATATGTCTTTACTCTGCAAAACTGTATTTCCTTATGAAGTGGTATTCTTACATATCCTTTCGAGAGAAAACTGTCCTGTGCCTTCTCTTTTGAGGCTACACACTTAGACATACACGCAACATGAAAGCTTTTCGACTTACAACGTGTTGTTTAGGAAAAACAAGATAATTTCGCACGATGCGGGATTTCCTTAAAACGTGATTTTCTGAAAAATTTTGACGAAAGAAAATTCTCCTTTTGGTTCTCTTTAGATGCTACATGTTAAGACGTACACGCCACAACAATTCTTTTCGAGATACAACGTGTAGTTTTGGAGATACAAGCTAATTTTGTACGATGCGTTATTTCTTCTCGTAAAGAGTTTCCAATGCGTACGTATATGTCTTTACTCTGCAAAACTGTATTTCCTTATGAAGTGGTATTCTTACATATCCTTTCGAGAGAAAACTGTCCTGTGCCTTCTCTTTTGAGGCTACACACTTAGACATACACGCAACATGAAAGCTTTTCGACTTACAACGTGTTGTTTAGGAAAAACAAGATAATTTCGCACGATGCGGGATTTCCTTAAAACGTGATTTTCTGAAAAATTTTGACGAAAGAAAATTCTCCTTTTGGTTCTCTTTAGATGCTACATGTTAAGACGTACACGCCACAACAATTCTTTTCGAGATACAACGTGTAGTTTTGGAGATACAAGCTAATTTTGTACGATGCGTTATTTCTTCTCGTAAAGAGTTTCCAATGCGTACGTATATGTCTTTACTCTGCAAAACTGTATTTCCTTATGAAGTGGTATTCTTACATATCCTTTCGAGAGAAAACTGTCCTGTGCCTTCTCTTTTGAGGCTACACACTTAGACATACACGCAACATGAAAGCTTTTCGACTTACAACGTGTTGTTTAGGAAAAACAAGATAATTTCGCACGATGCGGGATTTCTTTAAAACGTGATTTTCTGAAAAATTTTGACGAAAGAAAATTCTCCTTTTGGTTCTCTTTAGATGCTACATGTTAAGACGTACACGCCACAACAATTCTTTTCGAGATACAACGTGTAGTTTTGGAGATACAAGCTAATTTTGTACGATGCGTTATTTCTTCTCCTAAAGAGTTTCCAATGCGTACGTATATGTCTTTACTCTGCAAAACTGTATTTCCTTATGAAGTGGTATTCTTACATATCCTTTCGAGAGAAAACTGTCCTGTGCCTTCTCTTTTGAGGCTACACACTTAGACATACACGCAACATGAAAGCTTTTCGACTTACAACGTGTTGTTTAGGAAAAACAAGATAATTTCGCACGATGCGGGATTTCCTTAAAACGTGATTTTCTGAAAAATTTTGACGAAAGAAAATTCTCCTTTTGGTTCTCTTTAGATGCTACATGTTAAGACGTACACGCCACAACAATTCTTTTCGAGATACAACGTGTAGTTTTGGAGATACAAGCTAATTTTGTACGATGCGTTATTTCTTCTCGTAAAGAGTTTCCAATGCGTACGTATATGTCTTTACTCTGCAAAACTGTATTTCCTTATGAAGTGGTATTCTTACATATCCTTTCGAGAGAAAACTGTCCTGTGCCTTCTCTTTTGAGGCTACACACTTAGACATACACGCAACATGAAAGCTTTTCGACTTACAACGTGTTGTTTAGGAAAAACAAGATAATTTCGCACGATGCGGGATTTCCTTAAAACGTGATTTTCTGAAAAATTTTGACGAAAGAAAATTCTCCTTTTGGTTCTCTTTAGATGCTACATGTTAATACGTACACGCCACAACAATTCTTTTCGAGATACAACGTGTAGTTTTGGAGATACAAGCTAATTTTGTACGATGCGTTATTTCTTCTCGTAAAGAGTTTCCAATGCGTACGTATATGTCTTTACTCTGCAAAACTGTATTTCCTTATGAAGTGGTATTCTTACATATCCTTTCGAGAGAAAACTGTCCTGTGCCTTCTCTTTTGAGGCTACACACTTAGACATACACGCAACATGAAAGCTTTTCGACTTACAACGTGTTGTTTAGGAAAAACAAGATAATTTCGCACGATGCGGGATTTCCTTAAAACGTGATTTTCTGAAAAATTTTGACGAAAGAAAATTCTCCTTTTGGTTCTCTTTAGATGCTACATGTTAAGACGTACACGCCACAACAATTCTTTTCGAGATACATGTGTAGTTTTGGAGATACAAGCTAATTTTGTACGATGCGTTATTTCTTCTCCTAAAGAGTTTCCAATGCGTACGTATATGTCTTTACTCTGCAAAACTGTATTTCCTTATGAAGTGGTATTCTTACATATCCTTTCGAGAGAAAACTGTCCTGTGCCTTCTCTTTTGAGGCTACACACTTAGACATACACGCAACATGAAAGCTTTTCGACTTACAACGTGTTGTTTAGGAAAAACAAGATAATTTCGCACGATGCGGGATTTCCTTAAAACGTGATTTTCTGAAAAATTTTGACGAAAGAAAATTCTCCTTTTGGTTCTCTTTAGATGCTACATGTTAAGACGTACACGCCACAACAATTCTTTTCGAGATACAACGTGTAGTTTTGGAGATACAAGCTAATTTTGTACGATGCGTTATTTCTTCTCGTAAAGAGTTTCCAATGCGTACGTATATGTCTTTACTATGCAAAACTGTATTTCCTTATGAAGTGGTATTCTTACATATCCTTTCGAGAGAAAACTGTCCTGTGCCTTCTCTTTTGAGGCTACACACTTAGACATACACGCAACATGAAAGCTTTTCGACTTACAACGTGTTGTTTAGGAAAAACAAGATAATTTCGCACGATGCGGGATTTCCTTAAAACGTGATTTTCTGAAAAATTTTGACGAAAGAAAATTCTCCTTTTGGTTCTCTTTAGATGCTACATGTTAAGACGTACACGCCACAACAATTCTTTTCGAGATACAACGTGTAGTTTTGGAGATACAAGCTAATTTTGTACGATGCGTTATTTCTTCTCCTAAAGAGTTTCCAATGCGTACGTATATGTCTTTACTCTGCAAAACTGTATTTCCTTATGAAGTGGTATTCTTACATATCCTTTCGAGAGAAAACTGTCCTGTGCCTTCTCTTTTGAGGCTACACACTTAGACATACACGCAACATGAAAGCTTTTCGACTTACAACGTGTTGTTTAGGAAAAACAAGATAATTTCGCACGATGCGGGATTTCCTTAAAACGTGATTTTCTGAAAAATTTTGACGAAAGAAAATTCTCCTTTTGGTTCTCTTTAGATGCTACATGTTAAGACGTACACGCCACAACAATTCTTTTCGAGATACAACGTGTAGTTTTGGAGATACAAGCTAATTTTGTACGATGCGTTATTTCTTCTCCTAAAGAGTTTCCAATGCGTACGTATATGTCTTTACTCTGCAAAACTGTATTTCCTTATGAAGTGGTATTCTTACATATCCTTTCGAGAGAAAACTGTCCTGTGCCTTCTCTTTTGAGGCTACACACTTAGACATACACGCAACATGAAAGCTTTTCGACTTACAACGTGTTGTTTAGGAAAAACAAGATAATTTCGCACGATGCGGGATTTCCTTAAAACGTGATTTTCTGAAAAATTTTGACGAAAGAAAATTCTCCTTTTGGTTCTCTTTAGATGCTACATGTTAAGACGTACACGCCACAACAATTCTTTTCGAGATACAACGTGTAGTTTTGGAGATACAAGCTAATTTTGTACGATGCGTTATTTCTTCTCGTAAAGAGTTTCCAATGCGTACGTATATGTCTTTACTCTGCAAAACTGTATTTCCTTATGAAGTGGTATTCTTACATATCCTTTCGAGAGAAAACTGTCCTGTGCCTTCTCTTTTGAGGCTACACACTTAGACATACACGCAACATGAAAGCTTTTCGACTTACAACGTGTTGTTTAGGAAAAACAAGATAATTTCGCACGATGCGGGATTTCCTTAAAACGTGATTTTCTGAAAAATTTTGACGAAAGAAAATTCTCCTTTTGGTTCTCTTTAGATGCTACATGTTAAGACGTACACGCCACAACAATTCTTTTCGAGATACAACGTGTAGTTTTGGAGATACAAGCTAATTTTGTACGATGCGTTATTTCTTCTCCTAAAGAGTTTCCAATGCGTACGTATATGTCTTTACTCTGCAAAACTGTATTTCCTTATGAAGTGGTATTCTTACATATCCTTTCGAGAGAAAACTGTCCTGTGCCTTCTCTTTTGAGGCTACACACTTAGACATACACGCAACATGAAAGCTTTTCGGCTTACAACGTGTTGTTTAGGAAAAACAAGATAATTTCGCACGATGCGGGATTTCCTTAAAACGTGATTTTCTGAAAAATTTTGACGAAAGAAAATTCTCCTTTTGGTTCTCTTTAGATGCTACATGTTAAGACGTACACGCCACAACAATTCTTTTCGAGATACAACGTGTAGTTTTGGAGATACAAGCTAATTTTGTACGATGCGTTATTTCTTCTCGTAAAGAATTTCCAATGCGTACGTATATGTCTTTACTCTGCAAAACTGTATTTCCTTATGAAGTGGTATTCTTACATATCCTTTCGAGAGAAAACTGTCCTGTGCCTTCTCTTTTGAGGCTACACACTTAGACATACACGCAACATGAAAGCTTTTCGACTTACAACGTGTTGTTTAGGAAAAACAAGATAATTTCGCACGATGCGGGATTTCCTTAAAACGTGATTTTCTGAAAAATTTTGACGAAAGAAAATTCTCCTTTTGGTTCTCTTTAGATGCTACATGTTAAGACGTACACGCCACAACAATTCTTTTCGAGATACAACGTGTAGTTTTGGAGATACAAGCTAATTTTGTACGATGCGTTATTTCTTCTCCTAAAGAGTTTCCAATGCGTACGTATATGTCTTTACTCTGCAAAACTGTATTTCCTTATGAAGTGGTATTCTTACATATCCTTTCGAGAGAAAACTGTCCTGTGCCTTCTCTTTTGAGGCTACACACTTAGACATACACGCAACATGAAAGCTTTTCGACTTACAACGTGTTGTTTAGGAAAAACAAGATAATTTCGCACGATGCGGGATTTCCTTAAAACGTGATTTTCTGAAAAATTTTGACGAAAGAAAATTCTCCTTTTGGTTCTCTTTAGATGCTACATGTTAAGACGTACACGCCACAACAATTCTTTTCGAGATACAACGTGTAGTTTTGGAGATACAAGCTAATTTTGTACGATGCGTTATTTCTTCTCGTAAAGAGTTTCCAATGCGTACGTATATGTCTTTACTCTGCAAAACTGTATTTCCTTATGAAGTGGTATTCTTACATATCCTTTCGAGAGAAAACTGTCCTGTGCCTTCTCTTTTGAGGCTACACACTTAGACATACACGCAACATGAAAGCTTTTCGACTTACAACGTGTTGTTTAGGAAAAACAAGATAATTTCGCACGATGCGGGATTTCTTTAAAACGTGATTTTCTGAAAAATTTTGACGAAAGAAAATTCTCCTTTTGGTTCTCTTTAGATGCTACATGTTAAGACGTACACGCCACAACAATTCTTTTCGAGATACAACGTGTAGTTTTGGAGATACAAGCTAATTTTGTACGATGCGTTATTTCTTCTCCTAAAGAGTTTCCAATGCGTACGTATATGTCTTTACTCTGCAAAACTGTATTTCCTTATGAAGTGGTATTCTTACATATCCTTTCGAGAGAAAACTGTCCTGTGCCTTCTCTTTTGAGGCTACACACTTAGACATACACGCAACATGAAAGCTTTTCGACTTACAACGTGTTGTTTAGGAAAAACAAGATAATTTCGCACGATGCGGGATTTCCTTAAAACGTGATTTTCTGAAAAATTTTGACGAAAGAAAATTCTCCTTTTGGTTCTCTTTAGATGCTACATGTTAAGACGTACACGCCACAACAATTCTTTTCGAGATACAACGTGTAGTTTTGGAGATACAAGCTAATTTTGTACGATGCGTTATTTCTTCTCGTAAAGAGTTTCCAATGCGTACGTATATGTCTTTACTCTGCAAAACTGTATTTCCTTATGAAGTGGTATTCTTACATATCCTTTCGAGAGAAAACTGTCCTGTGCCTTCTCTTTTGAGGCTACACACTTAGACATACACGCAACATGAAAGCTTTTCGACTTACAACGTGTTGTTTAGGAAAAACAAGATAATTTCGCACGATGCGGGATTTCCTTAAAACGTGATTTTCTGAAAAATTTTGACGAAAGAAAATTCTCCTTTTGGTTCTCTTTAGATGCTACATGTTAAGACGTACACGCCACAACAATTCTTTTCGAGATACAACGTGTAGTTTTGGAGATACAAGCTAATTTTGTACGATGCGTTATTTCTTCTCGTAAAGAGTTTCCAATGCGTACGTATATGTCTTTACTCTGCAAAACTGTATTTCCTTATGAAGTGGTATTCTTACATATCCTTTCGAGAGAAAACTGTCCTGTGCCTTCTCTTTTGAGGCTACACACTTAGACATACACGCAACATGAAAGCTTTTCGACTTACAACGTGTTGTTTAGGAAAAACAAGATAATTTCGCACGATGCGGGATTTCCTTAAAACGTGATTTTCTGAAAAATTTTGACGAAAGAAAATTCTCCTTTTGGTTCTCTTTAGATGCTACATGTTAAGACGTACACGCCACAACAATTCTTTTCGAGATACATGTGTAGTTTTGGAGATACAAGCTAATTTTGTACGATGCGTTATTTCTTCTCCTAAAGAGTTTCCAATGCGTACGTATATGTCTTTACTCTGCAAAACTGTATTTCCTTATGAAGTGGTATTCTTACATATCCTTTCGAGAGAAAACTGTCCTGTGCCTTCTCTTTTGAGGCTACACACTTAGACATACACGCAACATGAAAGCTTTTCGACTTACAACGTGTTGTTTAGGAAAAACAAGATAATTTCGCACGATGCGGGATTTCCTTAAAACGTGATTTTCTGAAAAATTTTGACGAAAGAAAATTCTCCTTTTGGTTCTCTTTAGATGCTACATGTTAAGACGTACACGCCACAACAATTCTTTTCGAGATACAACGTGTAGTTTTGGAGATACAAGCTAATTTTGTACGATGCGTTATTTCTTCTCGTAAAGAGTTTCCAATGCGTACGTATATGTCTTTACTCTGCAAAACTGTATTTCCTTATGAAGTGGTATTCTTACATATCCTTTCGAGAGAAAACTGTCCTGTGCCTTCTCTTTTGAGGCTACACACTTAGACATACACGCAACATGAAAGCTTTTCGACTTACAACGTGTTGTTTAGGAAAAACAAGATAATTTCGCACGATGCGGGATTTCCTTAAAACGTGATTTTCTGAAAAATTTTGACGAAAGAAAATTCTCCTTTTGGTTCTCTTTAGATGCTACATGTTAAGACGTACACGCCACAACAATTCTTTTCGAGATACAACGTGTAGTTTTGGAGATACAAGCTAATTTTGTACGATGCGTTATTTCTTCTCGTAAAGAGTTTCCAATGCGTACGTATATGTCTTTACTCTGCAAAACTGTATTTCCTTATGAAGTGGTATTCTTACATATCCTTTCGAGAGAAAACTGTCCTGTGCCTTCTCTTTTGAGGCTACACACTTAGACATACACGCAACATGAAAGCTTTTCGACTTACAACGTGTTGTTTAGGAAAAACAAGATAATTTCGCACGATGCGGGATTTCCTTAAAACGTGATTTTCTGAAAAATTTTGACGAAAGAAAATTCTCCTTTTGGTTCTCTTTAGATGCTACATGTTAAGACGTACACGCCACAACAATTCTTTTCGAGATACAACGTGTAGTTTTGGAGATACAAGCTAATTTTGTACGATGCGTTATTTCTTCTCGTAAAGAGTTTCCAATGCGTACGTATATGTCTTTACTCTGCAAAACTGTATTTCCTTATGAAGTGGTATTCTTACATATCCTTTCGAGAGAAAACTGTCCTGTGCCTTCTCTTTTGAGGCTACACACTTAGACATACACGCAACATGAAAGCTTTTCGACTTACAACGTGTTGTTTAGGAAAAACAAGATAATTTCGCACGATGCGGGATTTCCTTAAAACGTGATTTTCTGAAAAATTTTGACGAAAGAAAATTCTCCTTTTGGTTCTCTTTAGATGCTACATGTTAAGACGTACACGCCACAACAATTCTTTTCGAGATACAACGTGTAGTTTTGGAGATACAAGCTAATTTTGTACGATGCGTTATTTCTTCTCGTAAAGAGTTTCCAATGCGTACGTATATGTCTTTACTCTGCAAAACTGTATTTCCTTATGAAGTGGTATTCTTACATATCCTTTCGAGAGAAAACTGTCCTGTGCCTTCTCTTTTGAGGCTACACACTTAGACATACACGCAACATGAAAGCTTTTCGACTTACAACGTGTTGTTTAGGAAAAACAAGATAATTTCGCACGATGCGGGATTTCCTTAAAACGTGATTTTCTGAAAAATTTTGACGAAAGAAAATTCTCCTTTTGGTTCTCTTTAGATGCTACATGTTAAGACGTACACGCCACAACAATTCTTTTCGAGATACAACGTGTAGTTTTGGAGATACAAGCTAATTTTGTACGATGCGTTATTTCTTCTCCTAAAGAGTTTCCAATGCGTACGTATATGTCTTTACTCTGCAAAACTGTATTTCCTTATGAAGTGGTATTCTTACATATCCTTTCGAGAGAAAACTGTCCTGTGCCTTCTCTTTTGAGGCTACACACTTAGACATACACGCAACATGAAAGCTTTTCGACTTACAACGTGTTGTTTAGGAAAAACAAGATAATTTCGCACGATGCGGGATTTCCTTAAAACGTGATTTTCTGAAAAATTTTGACGAAAGAAAATTCTCCTTTTGGTTCTCTTTAGATGCTACATGTTAAGACGTACACGCCACAACAATTCTTTTCGAGATACAACGTGTAGTTTTGGAGATACAAGCTAATTTTGTACGATGCGTTATTTCTTCTCCTAAAGAGTTTCCAATGCGTACGTATATGTCTTTACTCTGCAAAACTGTATTTCCTTATGAAGTGGTATTCTTACATATCCTTTCGAGAGAAAACTGTCCTGTGCCTTCTCTTTTGAGGCTACACACTTAGACATACACGCAACATGAAAGCTTTTCGACTTACAACGTGTTGTTTAGGAAAAACAAGATAATTTCGCACGATGCGGGATTTCCTTAAAACGTGATTTTCTGAAAAATTTTGACGAAAGAAAATTCTCCTTTTGGTTCTCTTTAGATGCTACATGTTAAGACGTACACGCCACAACAATTCTTTTCGAGATACAACGTGTAGTTTTGGAGATACAAGCTAATTTTGTACGATGCATTATTTCTTCTCGTAAAGAGTTTCCAATGCGTACGTATATGTCTTTACTCTGCAAAACTGTATTTCCTTATGAAGTGGTATTCTTACATATCCTTTCGAGAGAAAACTGTCCTGTGCCTTCTCTTTTGAGGCTACACACTTAGACATACACGCAACATGAAAGCTTTTCGACTTACAACGTGTTGTTTAGGAAAAACAAGATAATTTCGCACGATGCGGGATTTCCTTAAAACGTGATTTTCTGAAAAATTTTGACGAAAGAAAATTCTCCTTTTGGTTCTCTTTAGATGCTACATGTTAATACGTACACGCCACAACAATTCTTTTCGAGATACAACGTGTAGTTTTGGAGATACAAGCTAATTTTGTACGATGCGTTATTTCTTCTCGTAAAGAGTTTCCAATGCGTACGTATATGTCTTTACTCTGCAAAACTGTATTTCCTTATGAAGTGGTATTCTTACATATCCTTTCGAGAGAAAACTGTCCTGTGCCTTCTCTTTTGAGGCTACACACTTAGACATACACGCAACATGAAAGCTTTTCGACTTACAACGTGTTGTTTAGGAAAAACAAGATAATTTCGCACGATGCGGGATTTCCTTAAAACGTGATTTTCTGAAAAATTTTGACGAAAGAAAATTCTCCTTTTGGTTCTCTTTAGATGCTACATGTTAAGACGTACACGCCACAACAATTCTTTTCGAGATACATGTGTAGTTTTGGAGATACAAGCTAATTTTGTACGATGCGTTATTTCTTCTCCTAAAGAGTTTCCAATGCGTACGTATATGTCTTTACTCTGCAAAACTGTATTTCCTTACGAAGTGGTATTCTTACATATCCTTTCGAGAGAAAACTGTCCTGTGCCTTCTCTTTTGAGGCTACACACTTAGACATACACGCAACATGAAAGCTTTTCGACTTACAACGTGTTGTTTAGGAAAAACAAGATAATTTCGCACGATGCGGGATTTCCTTAAAACGTGATTTTCTGAAAAATTTTGACGAAAGAAAATTCTCCTTTTGGTTCTCTTTAGATGCTACATGTTAAGACGTACACGCCACAACAATTCTTTTCGAGATACAACGTGTAGTTTTGGAGATACAAGCTAATTTTGTACGATGCGTTATTTCTTCTCGTAAAGAGTTTCCAATGCGTACGTATATGTCTTTACTCTGCAAAACTGTATTTCCTTATGAAGTGGTATTCTTACATATCCTTTCGAGAGAAAACTGTCCTGTGCCTTCTCTTTTGAGGCTACACACTTAGACATACACGCAACATGAAAGCTTTTCGACTTACAACGTGTTGTTTAGGAAAAACAAGATAATTTCGCACGATGCGGGATTTCCTTAAAACGTGATTTTCTGAAAAATTTTGACGAAAGAAAATTCTCCTTTTGGTTCTCTTTAGATGCTACATGTTAAGACGTACACGCCACAACAATTCTTTTCGAGATACAACGTGTAGTTTTGGAGATACAAGCTAATTTTGTACGATGCGTTATTTCTTCTCGTAAAGAGTTTCCAATGCGTACGTATATGTCTTTACTCTGCAAAACTGTATTTCCTTATGAAGTGGTATTCTTACATATCCTTTCGAGAGAAAACTGTCCTGTGCCTTCTCTTTTGAGGCTACACACTTAGACATACACGCAACATGAAAGCTTTTCGACTTACAACGTGTTGTTTAGGAAAAACAAGATAATTTCGCACGATGCGGGATTTCTTTAAAACGTGATTTTCTGAAAAATTTTGACGAAAGAAAATTCTCCTTTTGGTTCTCTTTAGATGCTACATGTTAAGACGTACACGCCACAACAATTCTTTTCGAGATACAACGTGTAGTTTTGGAGATACAAGCTAATTTTGTACGATGCGTTATTTCTTCTCCTAAAGAGTTTCCAATGCGTACGTATATGTCTTTACTCTGCAAAACTGTATTTCCTTATGAAGTGGTATTCTTACATATCCTTTCGAGAGAAAACTGTCCTGTGCCTTCTCTTTTGAGGCTACACACTTAGACATACACGCAACATGAAAGCTTTTCGACTTACAACGTGTTGTTTAGGAAAAACAAGATAATTTCGCACGATGCGGGATTTCCTTAAAACGTGATTTTCTGAAAAATTTTGACGAAAGAAAATTCTCCTTTTGGTTCTCTTTAGATGCTACATGTTAAGACGTACACGCCACAACAATTCTTTTCGAGATACAACGTGTAGTTTTGGAGATACAAGCTAATTTTGTACGATGCGTTATTTCTTCTCGTAAAGAGTTTCCAATGCGTACGTATATGTCTTTACTCTGCAAAACTGTATTTCCTTATGAAGTGGTATTCTTACATATCCTTTCGAGAGAAAACTGTCCTGTGCCTTCTCTTTTGAGGCTACACACTTAGACATACACGCAACATGAAAGCTTTTCGACTTACAACGTGTTGTTTAGGAAAAACAAGATAATTTCGCACGATGCGGGATTTCCTTAAAACGTGATTTTCTGAAAAATTTTGACGAAAGAAAATTCTCCTTTTGGTTCTCTTTAGATGCTACATGTTAAGACGTACACGCCACAACAATTCTTTTCGAGATACAACGTGTAGTTTTGGAGATACAAGCTAATTTTGTACGATGCGTTATTTCTTCTCGTAAAGAGTTTCCAATGCGTACGTATATGTCTTTACTCTGCAAAACTGTATTTCCTTATGAAGTGGTATTCTTACATATCCTTTCGAGAGAAAACTGTCCTGTGCCTTCTCTTTTGAGGCTACACACTTAGACATACACGCAACATGAAAGCTTTTCGACTTACAACGTGTTGTTTAGGAAAAACAAGATAATTTCGCACGATGCGGGATTTCCTTAAAACGTGATTTTCTGAAAAATTTTGACGAAAGAAAATTCTCCTTTTGGTTCTCTTTAGATGCTACATGTTAAGACGTACACGCCACAACAATTCTTTTCGAGATACATGTGTAGTTTTGGAGATACAAGCTAATTTTGTACGATGCGTTATTTCTTCTCCTAAAGAGTTTCCAATGCGTACGTATATGTCTTTACTCTGCAAAACTGTATTTCCTTATGAAGTGGTATTCTTACATATCCTTTCGAGAGAAAACTGTCCTGTGCCTTCTCTTTTGAGGCTACACACTTAGACATACACGCAACATGAAAGCTTTTCGACTTACAACGTGTTGTTTAGGAAAAACAAGATAATTTCGCACGATGCGGGATTTCCTTAAAACGTGATTTTCTGAAAAATTTTGACGAAAGAAAATTCTCCTTTTGGTTCTCTTTAGATGCTACATGTTAAGACGTACACGCCACAACAATTCTTTTCGAGATACAACGTGTAGTTTTGGAGATACAAGCTAATTTTGTACGATGCGTTATTTCTTCTCGTAAAGAGTTTCCAATGCGTACGTATATGTCTTTACTCTGCAAAACTGTATTTCCTTATGAAGTGGTATTCTTACATATCCTTTCGAGAGAAAACTGTCCTGTGCCTTCTCTTTTGAGGCTACACACTTAGACATACACGCAACATGAAAGCTTTTCGACTTACAACGTGTTGTTTAGGAAAAACAAGATAATTTCGCACGATGCGGGATTTCCTTAAAACGTGATTTTCTGAAAAATTTTGACGAAAGAAAATTCTCCTTTTGGTTCTCTTTAGATGCTACATGTTAAGACGTACACGCCACAACAATTCTTTTCGAGATACAACGTGTAGTTTTGGAGATACAAGCTAATTTTGTACGATGCGTTATTTCTTCTCGTAAAGAGTTTCCAATGCGTACGTATATGTCTTTACTCTGCAAAACTGTATTTCCTTATGAAGTGGTATTCTTACATATCCTTTCGAGAGAAAACTGTCCTGTGCCTTCTCTTTTGAGGCTACACACTTAGACATACACGCAACATGAAAGCTTTTCGACTTACAACGTGTTGTTTAGGAAAAACAAGATAATTTCGCACGATGCGGGATTTCTTTAAAACGTGATTTTCTGAAAAATTTTGACGAAAGAAAATTCTCCTTTTGGTTCTCTTTAGATGCTACATGTTAAGACGTACACGCCACAACAATTCTTTTCGAGATACAACGTGTAGTTTTGGAGATACAAGCTAATTTTGTACGATGCGTTATTTCTTCTCCTAAAGAGTTTCCAATGCGTACGTATATGTCTTTACTCTGCAAAACTGTATTTCCTTATGAAGTGGTATTCTTACATATCCTTTCGAGAGAAAACTGTCCTGTGCCTTCTCTTTTGAGGCTACACACTTAGACATACACGCAACATGAAAGCTTTTCGACTTACAACGTGTTGTTTAGGAAAAACAAGATAATTTCGCACGATGCGGGATTTCCTTAAAACGTGATTTTCTGAAAAATTTTGACGAAAGAAAATTCTCCTTTTGGTTCTCTTTAGATGCTACATGTTAAGACGTACACGCCACAACAATTCTTTTCGAGATACAACGTGTAGTTTTGGAGATACAAGCTAATTTTGTACGATGCGTTATTTCTTCTCGTAAAGAGTTTCCAATGCGTACGTATATGTCTTTACTCTGCAAAACTGTATTTCCTTATGAAGTGGTATTCTTACATATCCTTTCGAGAGAAAACTGTCCTGTGCCTTCTCTTTTGAGGCTACACACTTAGACATACACGCAACATGAAAGCTTTTCGACTTACAACGTGTTGTTTAGGAAAAACAAGATAATTTCGCACGATGCGGGATTTCCTTAAAACGTGATTTTCTGAAAAATTTTGACGAAAGAAAATTCTCCTTTTGGTTCTCTTTAGATGCTACATGTTAAGACGTACACGCCACAACAATTCTTTTCGAGATACAACGTGTAGTTTTGGAGATACAAGCTAATTTTGTACGATGCGTTATTTCTTCTCCTAAAGAGTTTCCAATGCGTACGTATATGTCTTTACTCTGCAAAACTGTATTTCCTTATGAAGTGGTATTCTTACATATCCTTTCGAGAGAAAACTGTCCTGTGCCTTCTCTTTTGAGGCTACACACTTAGACATACACGCAACATGAAAGCTTTTCGACTTACAACGTGTTGTTTAGGAAAAACAAGATAATTTCGCACGATGCGGGATTTCCTTAAAACGTGATTTTCTGAAAAATTTTGACGAAAGAAAATTCTCCTTTTGGTTCTCTTTAGATGCTACATGTTAAGACGTACACGCCACAACAATTCTTTTCGAGATACAACGTGTAGTTTTGGAGATACAAGCTAATTTTGTACGATGCGTTATTTCTTCTCGTAAAGAGTTTCCAATGCGTACGTATATGTCTTTACTCTGCAAAACTGTATTTCCTTATGAAGTGGTATTCTTACATATCCTTTCGAGAGAAAACTGTCCTGTGCCTTCTCTTTTGAGGCTACACACTTAGACATACACGCAACATGAAAGCTTTTCGACTTACAAAGTGTTGTTTAGGAAAAACAAGATAATTTCGCACGATGCGGGATTTCCTTAAAACGTGATTTTCTGAAAAATTTTGACGAAAGAAAATTCTCCTTTTGGTTCTCTTTAGATGCTACATGTTAAGACGTACACGCCACAACAATTCTTTTTGAGATACAACGTGTAGTTTTGGAGATACAAGCTAATTTTGTACGATGCGTTATTTCTTCTCCTAAAGAGTTTCCAATGCGTACGTATATGTCTTTACTCTGCAAAACTGTATTTCCTTATGAAGTGGTATTCTTACATATCCTTTCGAGAGAAAACTGTCCTGTGCCTTCTCTTTTGAGGCTACACACTTAGACATACACGCAACATGAAAGCTTTTCGACTTACAACGTGTTGTTTAGGAAAAACAAGATAATTTCGCACGATGCGGGATTTCCTTAAAACGTGATTTTCTGAAAAATTTTGACGAAAGAAAATTCTCCTTTTGGTTCTCTTTAGATGCTACATGTTAAGACGTACACGCCACAACAATTCTTTTCGAGATACAACGTGTAGTTTTGGAGATACAAGCTAATTTTGTACGATGCGTTATTTCTTCTCCTAAAGAGTTTCCAATGCGTACGTATATGTCTTTACTCTGCAAAACTGTATTTCCTTATGAAGTGGTATTCTTACATATCCTTTCGAGAGAAAACTGTCCTGTGCCTTCTCTTTTGAGGCTACACACTTAGACATACACGCAACATGAAAGCTTTTCGACTTACAACGTGTTGTTTAGGAAAAACAAGATAATTTCGCACGATGCGGGATTTCCTTAAAACGTGATTTTCTGAAAAATTTTGACGAAAGAAAATTCTCCTTTTGGTTCTCTTTAGATGCTACATGTTAAGACGTACACGCCACAACAATTCTTTTCGAGATACAACGTGTAGTTTTGGAGATACAAGCTAATTTTGTACGATGCGTTATTTCTTCTCCTAAAGAGTTTCCAATGCGTACGTATATGTCTTTACTCTGCAAAACTGTATTTCCTTATGAAGTGGTATTCTTACATATCCTTTCGAGAGAAAACTGTCCTGTGCCTTCTCTTTTGAGGCTACACACTTAGACATACACGCAACATGAAAGCTTTTCGACTTACAACGTGTTGTTTAGAAAAAACAAGATAATTTCGCACGATGCGGGATTTCCTTAAAACGTGATTTTCTGAAAAATTTTGACGAAAGAAAATTCTCCTTTTGGTTCTCTTTAGATGCTACATGTTAAGACGTACACGCCACAACAATTCTTTTCGAGATACAACGTGTAGTTTTGGAGATACAAGCTAATTTTGTACGATGCGTTATTTCTTCTCCTAAAGAGTTTCCAATGCGTACGTATATGTCTTTACTCTGCAAAACTGTATTTCCTTATGAAGTGGTATTCTTACATATCCTTTCGAGAGAAAACTGTCCTGTGCCTTCTCTTTTGAGGCTACACACTTAGACATACACGCAACATGAAAGCTTTTCGACTTACAACGTGTTGTTTAGGAAAAACAAGATAATTTCGCACGATGCGGGATTTCCTTAAAACGTGATTTTCTGAAAAATTTTGACGAAAGAAAATTCTCCTTTTGGTTCTCTTTAGATGCTACATGTTAAGACGTACACGCCACAACAATTCTTTTTGAGATACAACGTGTAGTTTTGGAGATACAAGCTAATTTTGTACGATGCGTTATTTCTTCTCCTAAAGAGTTTCCAATGCGTACGTATATGTCTTTACTCTGCAAAACTGTATTTCCTTATGAAGTGGTATTCTTACATATCCTTTCGAGAGAAAACTGTCCTGTGCCTTCTCTTTTGAGGCTACACACTTAGACATACACGCAACATGAAAGCTTTTCGACTTACAACGTGTTGTTTAGGAAAAACAAGATAATTTCGCACGATGCGGGATTTCCTTAAAACGTGATTTTCTGAAAAATTTTGACGAAAGAAAATTCTCCTTTTGGTTCTCTTTAGATGCTACATGTTAAGACGTACACGCCACAACAATTCTTTTCGAGATACAACGTGTAGTTTTGGAGATACAAGCTAATTTTGTACGATGCGTTATTTCTTCTCCTAAAGAGTTTCCAATGCGTACGTATATGTCTTTACTCTGCAAAACTGTATTTCCTTATGAAGTGGTATTCTTACATATCCTTTCGAGAGAAAACTGTCCTGTGCCTTCTCTTTTGAGGCTACACACTTAGACATACACGCAACATGAAAGCTTTTCGACTTACAACGTGTTGTTTAGGAAAAACAAGATAATTTCGCACGATGCGGGATTTCCTTAAAACGTGATTTTCTGAAAAATTTTGACGAAAGAAAATTCTCCTTTTGGTTCTCTTTAGATGCTACATGTTAAGACGTACACGCCACAACAATTCTTTTCGAGATACAACGTGTAGTTTTGGAGATACAAGCTAATTTTGTACGATGCGTTATTTCTTCTCGTAAAGAGTTTCCAATGCGTACGTATATGTCTTTACTCTGCAAAACTGTATTTCCTTATGAAGTGGTATTCTTACATATCCTTTCGAGAGAAAACTGTCCTGTGCCTTCTCTTTTGAGGCTACACACTTAGACATACACGCAACATGAAAGCTTTTCGACTTACAACGTGTTGTTTAGGAAAAACAAGATAATTTCGCACGATGCGGGATTTCCTTAAAACGTGATTTTCTGAAAAATTTTGACGAAAGAAAATTCTCCTTTTGGTTCTCTTTAGATGCTACATGTTAAGACGTACACGCCACAACAATTCTTTTCGAGATACAACGTGTAGTTTTGGAGATACAAGCTAATTTTGTACGATGCGTTATTTCTTCTCCTAAAGAGTTTCCAATGCGTACGTATATGTCTTTACTCTGCAAAACTGTATTTCCTTATGAAGTGGTATTCTTACATATCCTTTCGAGAGAAAACTGTCCTGTGCCTTCTCTTTTGAGGCTACACACTTAGACATACACGCAACATGAAAGCTTTTCGACTTACAACGTGTTGTTTAGGAAAAACAAGATAATTTCGCACGATGCGGGATTTCCTTAAAACGTGATTTTCTGAAAAATTTTGACGAAAGAAAATTCTCCTTTTGGTTCTCTTTAGATGCTACATGTTAAGACGTACACGCCACAACAATTCTTTTCCAGATACAACGTGTAGTTTTGGAGATACAAGCTAATTTTGTACGATGCGTTATTTCTTCTCGTAAAGAGTTTCCAATGCGTACGTATATGTCTTTACTCTGCAAAACTGTATTTCCTTATGAAGTGGTATTCTTACATATCCTTTCGAGAGAAAACTGTCCTGTGCCTTCTCTTTTGAGGCTACACACTTAGACATACACGCAACATGAAAGCTTTTCGACTTACAACGTGTTGTTTAGGAAAAACAAGATAATTTCGCACAATGCGGGATTTCCTTAAAACGTGATTTTCTGAAAAATTTTGACGAAAGAAAATTCTCCTTTTGGTTCTCTTTAGATGCTACATGTTAAGACGTACACGCCACAACAATTCTTTTCGAGATACAACGTGTAGTTTTGGAGATACAAGCTAATTTTGTACGATGCGTTATTTCTTCTCGTAAAGAGTTTCCAATGCGTACGTATATGTCTTTACTCTGCAAAACTGTATTTCCTTATGAAGTGGTATTCTTACATATCCTTTCGAGAGAAAACTGTCCTGTGCCTTCTCTTTTGAGGCTACACACTTAGACATACACGCAACATGAAAGCTTTTCGACTTACAACGTGTTGTTTAGGAAAAACAAGATAATTTCGCACGTGCGGGATTTCCTTAAAACGTGATTTTCTGAAAAATTTTGACGAAAGAAAATTCTCCTTTTGGTTCTCTTTAGATGCTACATGTTAAGACGTACACGCCACAACAATTCTTTTCGAGATACAACGTGTAGTTTTGGAGATACAAGCTAATTTTGTACGATGCGTTATTTCTTCTCGTAAAGAGTTTCCAATGCGTACGTATATGTCTTTACTCTGCAAAACTGTATTTCCTTATGAAGTGGTATTCTTACATATCCTTTCGAGAGAAAACTGTCCTGTGCCTTCTCTTTTGAGGCTACACACTTAGACATACACGCAACATGAAAGCTTTTCGACTTACAACGTGTTGTTTAGGAAAAACAAGATAATTTCGCACGATGCGGGATTTCCTTAAAACGTGATTTTCTGAAAAATTTTGACGAAAGAAAATTCTCCTTTTGGTTCTCTTTAGATGCTACATGTTAAGACGTACACGCCACAACAATTCTTTTCGAGATACAACGTGTAGTTTTGGAGATACAAGCTAATTTTGTACGATGCGTTATTTCTTCTCGTAAAGAGTTTCCAATGCGTACGTATATGTCTTTACTCTGCAAAACTGTATTTCCTTATGAAGTGGTATTCTTACATATCCTTTCGAGAGAAAACTGTCCTGTGCCTTCTCTTTTGAGGCTACACACTTAGACATACACGCAACATGAAAGCTTTTCGACTTACAACGTGTTGTTTAGGAAAAACAAGATAATTTCGCACGATGCGGGATTTCCTTAAAACGTGATTTTCTGAAAAATTTTGACGAAAGAAAATTCTCCTTTTGGTTCTCTTTAGATGCTACATGTTAAGACGTACACGCCACAACAATTCTTTTCGAGATACAACGTGTAGTTTTGGAGATACAAGCTAATTTTGTACGATGCGTTATTTCTTCTCCTAAAGAGTTTCCAATGCGTACGTATATGTCTTTACTCTGCAAAACTGTATTTCCTTATGAAGTGGTATTCTTACATATCCTTTCGAGAGAAAACTGTCCTGTGCCTTCTCTTTTGAGGCTACACACTTAGACATACACGCAACATGAAAGCTTTTCGACTTACAACGTGTTGTTTAGGAAAAACAAGATAATTTCGCACGATGCGGGATTTCCTTAAAACGTGATTTTCTGAAAAATTTTGACGAAAGAAAATTCTCCTTTTGGTTCTCTTTAGATGCTACATGTTAAGACGTACACGCCACAACAATTCTTTTCCAGATACAACGTGTAGTTTTGGAGATACAAGCTAATTTTGTACGATGCGTTATTTCTTCTCGTAAAGAGTTTCCAATGCGTACGTATATGTCTTTACTCTGCAAAACTGTATTTCCTTATGAAGTGGTATTCTTACATATCCTTTCGAGAGAAAACTGTCCTGTGCCTTCTCTTTTGAGGCTACACACTTAGACATACACGCAACATGAAAGCTTTTCGACTTACAACGTGTTGTTTAGGAAAAACAAGATAATTTCGCACAATGCGGGATTTCCTTAAAACGTGATTTTCTGAAAAATTTTGACGAAAGAAAATTCTCCTTTTGGTTCTCTTTAGATGCTACATGTTAAGACGTACACGCCACAACAATTCTTTTCGAGATACAACGTGTAGTTTTGGAGATACAAGCTAATTTTGTACGATGCGTTATTTCTTCTCGTAAAGAGTTTCCAATGCGTACGTATATGTCTTTACTCTGCAAAACTGTATTTCCTTATGAAGTGGTATTCTTACATATCCTTTCGAGAGAAAACTGTCCTGTGCCTTCTCTTTTGAGGCTACACACTTAGACATACACGCAACATGAAAGCT